>NW_008686482.1:0-84074 GCF_000695815.1 Acanthisitta chloris
AAATTCTATGATTCTATGATTATTACTGACTAGTTATTCAGATCTTAGTCTTGGTATATATATTAATAATAATTCACTCCAAACTTCAGAATAATTTTCTTTTTCATTCTTGATGCCATCCTGTTCTCATTTCCATCTAGGCCTGAAAATAATTTAGAGTATAATGAGCAAAATTTATTTTCATGGGATTCACAGATGTTAATAAACATTCCGGTTCATTAATATTCAGCATTTCCACCCATGAATTTACCAAGCTCCAGTTTAAACCAAGTTGGGTATTACACCCCCAACAACTCTGAACAGAGTTTGCCAGAATATTCCTGCTTTCAGGAACAGACCTTTTCTAATTTCCAGTGACATTTATTTATGGATAGTCGGTATCCTTTTTGTTTACAACAGAGGTAAACCCTTTGGTTTAATACCTTATTTCCCACTGTGATAGCACACAGGTAACAATCATATTCTTTTTACCACTTATTTTGCTAGGCTTTAAAATCCACATTTACTTCCACACTAACTCTGATCCCATGGGCTGAGCATATCAGGTACTTTCCTGAAGTGCATCTGCCAGTCTAGTTTCCCTGCTAGTTCTCCTATGTATCTCTCCCAAGTCAGAGAACATTCTTCTGCCCTGAGCTGGTGGCATGTGGGTTTGTGCAATGATATGAATGCCTCAAATAACATCAATTCAAGGAGGAAATCTGCCTTTGAGAAACATATACCACAATCTTCACAAACTGCTTGAATGCCACTGAAAGTTTAGTGCTGTAGTTTTGTCCCTGCCAAACTTTCATTGTGTTTCAGCTGTTTGGGAAATTTCTTGCTGGAATATCTGTATCCACCTGAGAAACAGGGTGGCTGATCAGTTTGAGATTAGTGGCAGGTTTTGAAAGGAGTTACTGTGAATTGTCCAGTTGGAAAACTACTGGCATTTGTGATTTGGAGTGGATATGCTTGACCTGGGCAACAACAGGCACCAAGCAAATGACTCTGTTAATAAATAAGTAGAGACACCAGCTGACCCAAGCAGCACTCCCTCACTCAGGCTGCTGAAGATATGCAATATGCTTTGCTGGTAATTGTCAGATCCACCCTACATCTCTTATTCATGGTTTCTATGAGTGGGTTGGATTGCCTACTGCAATCAATTGAAATCAACTCCATTCACTGCATTAGGCTAACTTTATGCTCTTAAACCCAATTTGAGATATACAACCCTTTGCAGGCCCATTAAAAATGTCAGGCAGTGTGCCACACCATGCTGGCATTTAAAGACATCTGCAGAAAAACATAGAGGAAATTTATATCCAGAGGTAAGATGGGTTTCCAGTTTCTGGTAAAACTGTTTTGTCAGGGGAAGAGGAAAGGAGGGAGGGGAAAGGATCAAATTGAGTTTCAAGGATCAAACTGAGTTCAGGGCAGATGCTGGAGAGACAAGGATGTTTCATTTGGCACTAGGTGCACGGGACTGACAAGGGAACACAGAAACTCTTGTTTAACTCTCAATTGGTGCATTGTTTATCCACGATCTGAGGGTGTGACCTTCCAGAAGGCTGTAAGCTGTGAGGCTTAACACTGCTGCTCATCAGCTCCTCACAGAGAACTGACCCCATGGGAGAAGAATACAGTACATAAATGAGACCACAGATTGCTGGACATGTCTTGAATCAAGAACAAGACTAAAGCAATTCAGTAAAACACAGAAAGTTTTATGATCCTGAAAAGGGTCAGCACATTACAGTCCAAACCCCATTGTTCTGCTGGTTAAAAAGGTGATGGCAAAGAACAAATGAACACTATTCTGGCCAGGAATATTTGTAACATCATTCATCATTTCATGTTGTTTTAAAACAGCAGTAGAGAAAATGTCACTATTATTGCTGAAACCAAGCTCAGAAAATTGCTAAAAGCAACCTATTTCTGCAGAAATACAGAGAAATACTGTTCTCCCATTTCCACTAGCAGAAGATTGGGATTTTCAGCAGATATATTATATGATTGAATCTGAAAGATCACAATAACCACCTTGTACTTAGAACAAGAAATAACTTTCTGTTGGCAGTGCTTAACATTCCAGTGACCACACTCCTTGTCTAGAAAAGAATTTTTTAAAAACAATCAAGTGTTTTTGGATGCAATTATGGAGAAAAAAGGGAGCTACAAATTGTGAGAGACTTGAGAGCTACTAGAAGTCGTGCTAATAATCAGAACTTCCAATTTCCTTGTCTTTCTAAGGATATATTGAAAAATAGATTCAGGAATGTGCAGGTTTGGGCTGTGGTAGAGTTAATTTTCTTCACACAACCCAAACCAGCATAAGAAATAAGCTACAGAATGACCATGAGCAGTAACTAACGGGTTTGTTCTCACCTGGATATTTTGTGTAACAAGGAGATAAGGATGAGTTTTTCTGAAGGACAAGAAATTAATAAAGATGATATGTATGGAACACAAAGCTCACAAAAATCTCTACATATGAACATTCAGGTTGGAAAATGTTTATACAGAGGAGCAAGTTCTGCATGGATCTATCAGGCCATCCCAAAGTTTTTGTTTTGAAAAGTGCCTTGATACAATTACCAGAAGTTAAAATACTACCAGACATGAAGCCTGATGTTCTGCCCATGTTTAAATATGTAGAAATGTTTATACATTTTTTCAATTAACACAAATTATGTTCAAATGAATATAAATTAGAATAAAGTAAAAAAAAGCTCCAAGAGAAATGAGATCCACAGAAATTCATGAGCTAATGTAAAGGGACTTTCTTCTTACAAATGAGCAGATATAATACAAACCTATCCTAAGAATATTAATGAACAAACCATGCAGGCTAGCAATATCTGACTTTCCTACATGATGTAATGATTTCTGTGGACAATAACAGATCTGCACCTCAGCATTTCGAAGGAAATGGGAACAGTAGCTCTGGAGTTCACTGAGCTCATTTTAGCAGAAAATATAATTTCAAGTAAGAACAGAGCCCACAGTCCTGTACAGATCTGCACCATGAAGCTAGTTTTGTTGGTGAGCAGGAATTGAGTAGCATTTGCACTTTGAAGGCCTTAGTTTCTGTAACATCAGCCCTAACAAGAAATCTAATGGGAAGAAGGACATGCTGAGCTCTGAGTCCTGCCTATAGTCTGTCTGAGCTGAACAGCATTTCCTAACCCTAATATAAACCTCTACCAGGCAACAAAGCAGACCAACTATTATCAGAGTATGTTAAGGGGTTGGAATGACAGATCACCTAGTCCCAACCCCTGCCCTGGGCAGGGACACCTCCCACCAGAGCAGGTTGCTCAAGGCTTTAGCCAACCTGGCTGTGAAGACTGTCAGGGTTGGGGCAGCCACAACCTCCCTGGGCAACCTGTGCCAGTGTCTCACCACCCTCACAGGAAAAAACTTTTTCCTTATATGTAACCTAAATTATCCCTCTTTCAATTTATACCCATTGCTCCCTGTCCTGTCACTGCAGCTCCTAACAGAGTCCCTCTGCAGCTTCCCTGTAGCCCCTTCGGATCCTGGCAGGTTGTTACTGAAATCTCCACACAACCTTCTCTTCTCCAGGCTGAACAGCCCTAACTTTTTCAGCCTGTCCTTGCAGGGAGGTTGCTCCAGTCCTCTTATTAGCTTCATGGCCTCCTCTGGACTTGCTCCAACAGTTCCATGTCCTTCTGATGCTGGGGACACCAGAACTGTGTGCAGTACTCCAGGTGGGGTCTCACAAGAGCAGAATGCTTCCAAACCAGTGTTGGGTCACATCTCTTTTTAATGTCCACTGTCATTCCACATGCTTTGGCTGAGGAAGACTGCAGGTGAATTCCCCCTCTGAAGTCCTTCACCTCCTTCACCCTAACTCTCAAAACTCCCACTACCACCTTGCCCAGCTCCAAGAAAGAGCTCTGTCCTTAACCAAGTCTTCACCCTTGGTCTTCCAGCTAAGCAAGGCTGTAGTGATGTTAACAGTACCCATCACTTACCCAACCGAAGAGAATACTCATCCTTTCCACCTCCAGAAGGGAACTAGCTCTGAGCTTTGCAGGACACTAAGGCAATTTTCACTCTGAAGACTCAGATTTCCCTGTTTGTTATGTATCTCCCAGCCCTTTTTCACTAACTAAACGAACTGGGTTTTTTACCCATGCAAAGCAGACACAACCACCCAAACTACTTGACAGAATCAAGACTTTTACAATTTAATTAGAAACTGCATGTTTCCTATTTGAAGTGGAAATATAAGTCTGTAATTTGGGAATATATAAAATTTTAAAGGAAAGGATAAGGTAGGAGTTGCTGGTAAATGCAAAGCTGTAATTAAATTTTAAAATATAACAATCTTGCTAAGGGGTAAGAGGGAAAGAATATGAAAAAAGCAAGTGTTAAAGTGAAGGAACTCAGTGCTCTGCTGTGTGTAAAGTAATAGAACAATAGTTTTGTTTGAGAAGTTCCTCTTTCTTTTCAAAGAAAGGTCATCCTTATGACCCAAGTATGCACCTGCAGACCTAACTTGCATAAGGTTTCTAAATTATATTCTGGTTTTACCTTGTAAAGTAGCTTGTAGCCTGGAGATCTGAGTCCTGAGGACGGAGGTTATCATACACATACTTCAGATCCTGGATGCTGTTTAGCTCAGGCAATCCTGCATGCAGCATCTGAAAGTAAAAAACCATTAGATCATTAGTCTACAGTTCAATTCAGAAGAAATTTAAATGATGTGGGGCTAACGTACAAAAGAAAGGTTTTACACCAAAAGCTCTTGTAAAACAAAGTTCTGCTGCTCTGAAAAGTGGTTGTGATGCTAGAGCAATGCCTAGAACACTAAAGTGAAGATATTGCATTGTAAACCTTCACACTGAGGGACTGAAAGAGGCATAGGGCAGAATCAACGATCCATTTTTGTTAGTTATTTTCCCTTTCGATAGCATAACCTCAAGGCGTGTATTGCTAATCTTCCTTCTAATGGTGATAAAGGGAAGGTGACCAAATTCAGCCACCTGAACAACAGTAACCACATTTCTGTTATGCTCACAGTGTTGTCTTAGTTCTAATTCAATTTAGTGCAACATCACCTTCTCATTTGTAACTCCTGACTCCACCAGCACTGCTCTGGGCTCCTCCTGCAAAGGGATCACAGATTCACTCCCTTTACAGTCAGTGGAGGAGAAAAGCTTCTCTAGATGTTGATTCATAGCCCTGAGGTGGGCAGTGAGAACTGTCCTCTGGAGACAAGAACATTCTCCATCAATGAGGGACAGAACTGTTCCAGTTGGCCAAATCAGGTTCAAAAGACAAAGAATGGAAATATTCCCCTTGCCAAGTAATTACATGAGCAGGTTAGACAACTGAACATATCCAATTGCCCATACAGCTCTCTCCAGGCATTGTAAAATGTCAACAACAACAACAAAGATTTTACTCACGTCAAAACCTACTGATTTTTTTCCACAATCACAGCAAGTTGAGGATTTTTTTTGTAATGAAGAAAAACATCACCCCTTCACATTGCTCAGAAGGAAATGTATCTGAATTTGCAGCCACTGCTGTGCATTCTCCATTGATATTTATGTCTAGCTCACACAGAAAGACCCACTGAGTTTTTCAAGTAACAGCAAAGAAAAAAGGAAGCGCTGATTTTATTTCGAGGTTTGGCTAAGAGATGAATAGCACAAGGGGAAAAGAGATGGGGGTGTGCATTTTCTTTATTCCCTCAAACCTGCTCGATATTTTTAAGCCAAGTTTCAATATTTTGTGTATTTTCTTTTCAGCATTACGAGGGGAATCTTGCCTCCTATCAGCCCCAATCTATACTATCACTGGACAGTGAGATTGCTGTTCTCACAGAGTTTTGACTAGCAAGGAACAGAGAGGCAGAAAGTTCAATGAGGTGAATTTAAGTGAGTTGACAGCAGGGGTAACAGCAATATTCATGCACTGAAAGAGACACAGTTCTATTTATCAATATTCATTCTACCCATTTATTGCAAAGAGAGTAACAACTCCTGTCCCTTTTGATTAAAAAAAGAGTTGTTGCATAGGCAAATTAAGACCTTCATTAGAAAAAGGAATAATACCAGATACAGACATAATGTGAATGAATCCACAGTGCAACTCTAAACCAGGAATATTTTTAGGCTCTCTGCATTGTTAATGGTGTTTAAACCATTTGCTGGAGCTGGCAAAAAAAAAAAAAGCCTTTAGCTGAGCAATACCTACACAGAGCTCTGCTGGCTGCAAGGGGGTCCTAGAGGCTTATTATACTGCTTCATCCCTTGGCTCCATACAGCATATTTTTCATGCTTCTAGTCCCCTGATGGAGGAGGCCTCACCACTGGGCTAGTGATACTAGATGCTAATTAGACCAGAGATGGAACAACTGTTTGGAAAACAACTACACGTCTCATAGGGCAACTCAAACGTCACTAGATGCCCAAGTTCAAGTGCTGCATTGCTACCTCTGTTTGGCTACACATAAGGCTTGACCTACCACACTTGGTCATCTGACTCACTGAGTGGAGCTGCCTACACTCCTTGGGCCTGGATTCAGAGCTGATGTTCGATGCTCAGCCCACCATTCCATGGAAAAGGAGTAGTGCTGGCAATTCCATTGTTTAGACCTCTAAAACAGGGGTGGGTGTTTCCTGGTCCCCTTTTCCTAAATGGTGTTTCTGAGTTTGGAAGGGTGAAATGACTTGTATGGGAATACAGGATTCTTGAGTTTTAGATCTACTCTGTCTAGGTGCTGTCTCCTGCTTTACACTGTCTCCTGTTTCTTGTCACAGGGGAGGCAAGTGGATCAATTACTTGCTCTTTAGTAGCACCTCTAAGCCCCTTTTAATAATTTTCTCTCTGAAAACTCTTTGTAACAGCAATGGAGTTTGCATTTCTTTAAACAAGTCAGAAGGTGTTTTGTGTCCTGCGATCACCCTCTTTATAACAGCTCACATCACATCTTTAATGAGAGCAAAGCTGATGAACTACAGGCATTTATGCAGCTGAACTCTGCCAGCAGACTCTTGGGTCTCCCCATGATGGTTCTGCTTTTGAAAGTGATGGAAACTTCATGGATTATTTCTTACTCCCAGTAGCAAGTGTCAGTACAGCTTTACAAACATGCTCACTACCAGGAAAAAGCATTAATTCCCAAACTGGGCCAAAACCCCTAACTTGCTCATAAAACTCATTTGTTCATTTGTTTGCTAGAAAGCACAAATTGTTGCTGACCATTCAGGGCACAGTTTACTATCTCTGTGAAATACTCTGTTTTAGAAATTGCCTTCTTGTCTGAATTTTTTAACCATGTTTTATAAACAGCACCTCAGAAAACAGAAAGTGTGAAGATTAATGATGCAGTGTTCCAGACAGTGAGAGAAATCTTGGGCCATTATTGATACAAATAAGCAGTAGCTAGTTAATCTTGTCTCTTTGTGGTAACACCTGATATTCTCTGTGGAAATGAATTCAAAGCAGAGCTTCTTCACAGTCTATTTATTTATCTAGAAATGACCTGTGGAACTTAAGATATTTTGGTATTTACAGTCTCTGCCCAACACCTCATTCAAGTACAGAATCAGACTGACCCTTCAAACCTCACTGGCCAATACAAGGTGTTCACAAACTTGTGTTGTTTGCTTAATTCCTTCTGCTATGAGGTGCTCATCACTGGGGTGTGAGTGCACTGCCAGTTATTTTTCAATTATGAAATGCAACACAACTGACTGAGCTGCAGCTGAATGACAAATATTAAAACATATCTGGCTGCTGACTTTCAGCCCAGCACTATTACCTCTGCTACGAGATCAGCAGAAATAAAAGATGCAGCATGTCCTGAATATAGACAATCCTGAGCTATATCCAGGCAGAGGCAGCTAGTTATTTCAGGGCTCCTGCTGGGAACATTTTCCTAACACGCTCTCTCTGTTATCCCAGAGTAATCTAACATCATTATCTCTGCTGCTTGCAGAAAAAAGGACTGCACTGGGGACAAGGAGATGGGCAGAGGATGTAGCTGTATTTGCAGCATGTGGTTTTAGGCAACCTGTTCCACAAAGCAGGGATTACTGCTGTGGGTGGGAGAAAGGTTCCTGGGTTTTCCAGAGGCTCTTTAACTTGGACAGTATCTCCCACAACTGCACTCTGCACTGCTGCCAGCTCAAAATGATGCTTTATGATGGCAATGCAGCTTTGTTGCACCTCTGTGACTATTTAGCAGCAAGGTTAAGAGATCTGGGGCAATCCCACTCACTCCATAGTGGGAAATCACTCGCTGTGTCACTGCAGGAGAATCCATGGCCAAGATGGAAGAGGCAAGATGAGAAATTCCTGCCATTTTCCCTCCCTCTCCATTGCATAAGTTAGAGATGATAAAGCACTGTTTATAGAGGAACTTTCTGGCTGTACCCCAACCTCAGCAGGAGTTCTGTTTATAAGGTCATGAAGATCTTTTCATGCACAGAGTCCTCTACGTTTCACATGAGACCCTGGACATAAGTTTTGGATTACAACTTAGCAAAGCATCTTAGCAAACACTAGTTAATTTAATATTCTCATTTTACTCATGAAGGGGAAAATCATTAGCCATTCACACACAAGTAAATAGAGACATAAAGCAGTTATGGAATCTGCCACAGCACTTGAATCAGTAAGAATAATTAAGGACAAAACTCCTAAAGGTCTTAAAATCCTATACAGAAGAATTTTTAAGCCTATGCCAATATGAGTAGTGTTCTTTCTTTCCTGTGTTTGTCATCCTAAAAAGGGACTCTGGAAATGTAGAAAAAAACCACTTTAATGGCATCATTGTAGCTGCAGTGCTGCTAAGTACTGTCAAATCAGCCACTCTGTGAAATATTTAGTGTACTTTGTCTTGTAACCATGAACAGAAATGGTAAATGGATTCTTGAAGGCCCAGAAAAAGGGCTGAGTGAAATTCCTGAATGCAAAACTTTTACCCAGTTTCTTTTGCAGCTTTCTGCTATTTTGTAAAAAATAATGCATTAAAGAAGGGAAAACCACTGAGCAGCTTAGCCATTCTTTTCTCAGAAATTAGCACTGCAACTGGATGGTTTCTCTTCACAGGAAGTTTCTTTGCATGGGAAGTGCAGCACTAACATTTCCAGCAGTGCAGTGATACCTCTTCAAATCACAGTGCTACTGGAGGCAGCAGAGAAGTGGTAAAAGGGAAGAGAGCACCAGAGCAGATAGATTTTTGGTTTCATCCTCAAGCTTCTTACCATCTCCAGCAGGTTCAAGAGTAACTGGCTGTGTTTCCTGACTATGTTATAAGCTCGACAACAAAGCTCCACAAACTCTTGGAAACGCTGTGGGTTTTTTCCACCTTCTGTGATGAAATACTCCATCTCTGATGTGAAGATGAAGGGAGCTCGGTCCCTTGGAAAGAGAACAAGAGAAATTTCACCAAAACCAGCTAAGCACACAGGACATTTAGTATTTGTAACTCATTATTCACATTTGTTTTTCCAGTATTCTCTTCCTCATTATTTCAGCTCTCCCTTCCTCCATGTGGACATCTCTATTGCTCTGCCTGGTGTCACTGACTAATTGGGGCAGAGACAGGTTTTACAGTGAGAGCTTCCTAGTGAGAAATCCAACCATTTAACAAGTTTGAAGCTTACATGTTTTCTTCTGTCTCTTCTTTGCTTTTCTTTCTAAACCCTCATTGCTTTAATTTCTTGACTCCAGCCTGAAAGTGAATCTGGAAACAAATTCTCTCCTGGTATTGAAATATTTAAAAGTTGTTCTCAAAGAGGATGGGTTATAAATATCAACTCCCTACTAGGCAGAAAGTGAATGTCAGGAAAAAACCTACCACTCCACAATCCAACAACAACAGCAAAAATACAACTCATGATGCTATGATTAAATATACACCATTCTGAAGAGCATAAACCTAAACACATTGCCTTGTTTTCTGTACAGTTACTCTGTATTCACCCTAGAGTAAATAAGGTGCAGAATCTGACAACATGGCTTGGCTTTTCCTCTTATCACCAGCATGGTTTGTGGCTGTGGCATGCTATTGCAGGAGAAAACAGATTAGCCAGGCTTCTGCTAACAATCCTATCATTTGGTAGGTTCAGAAGGGCCTGATAAACTGCATCCTCACACAGAAAAAACGACTGCAGTGATTTACTCATCACAACTGTGTACACAGAGGCATGTAAACAGATTAGAGGGCTCTATTCCAAGGCAATACACACTGTGTATTAACCCCCAATTCAAAATGAACTTGAATAAACTAAATAATCTTGGGAAGTTTGAATGCAGAAGCAAATTGAAGGATGTCTGTTTCTTGCTGAAACCTCAAACATGGGCTGAGTCTGAACACACTCTGCTTCTGATGCATTCATAAATGAGACATGAGTTTTCCTAGGAGTTTTCCTCATCTCCCCATAAAATCCTCTGCCCTGCATTCCTGTAGAAAGAAAATCAAGTAATTCTTTTCTTCTGCATCTTTCTGTATGATGCAAGACAGGAGTTCACAGTGTTGTTGTATTACAGCATGAGTGGTACATAGCTATTGTGCAGTTTTGTGCTGCAGCTCTCAGAGAATTGCAAACCTGTGCCTATTACTGATTTCAGAGAGTGAGATTGTTTCACTCATTCATTCATTTGTCTTTTAGCTTATTCTTTATCAGTGGCATTTCAAATAGACATTAAGTACTAAATAAATGGATACAATTAGGTTCATGGAAGTCAATTTGTTGAAGCCCATAGGAAAGTGAGAGAGACAGAAAATTAGCAACACTAACATCTTCATTTATCTGCAGAGAGAAGTCCAATCCAAACCTTGATTTGAAAGCATTTTAGCATATTGAGAATGTCTAAAACTCAAAGTTGTTCTTGGGCTAATATATTTAAAGTCAAAACTATAAATATTATGCATTTTGTTCAAAATTCATATTTGATTTCTGATGTCCAACTGCATCAAAAGACACAATTACACTATGAAAACACAGCCCTTTCTGAGCTAGTCCAAGTCTCCCACATAAAGCTATTTGAGCTGAAAATAAATACTGCAATCAGAAATTACTTTACTGGAAGAAATATGGTGTTTAACGTTGTTGGGTTGGGCTGTGGGCCAACTTCCACATAATGTAATGACTGCAACATTAGTCAATTCTCTTACTGTTGTCTCTAAAGGATCTATTTGAACACAGAGCTGATATTTTAGTATTTACATTATTTATAGATTAATTTTACTTGCAAGATGATTTCAAGCAGTTTTACAAAGTTCTTGAATTTCTCAGTATTCTTTAAGGTTGTGTTCTAAGGTCCTGTCCTCCCTTGTCAACCTGCAAAATATGATGCAGAAATTTGATTTCTCTGGTTTTGCTTAAGGTCTTGCGATATCAGAACCTCTCACATGAGGTAACCCCTGCAATTGGTTAGATGCTGATGCTCCAACTAGTGAACAGACTGTTCATAAAAGGGAACACAATCTAAATAACAAAACAGCAAAACCTATAAACCAACTCAAAATACAGGAAACACGACCCACTAGAAGGACCAGCACAATCATTTTTCACAATAGCATTGAACAAGTTTCAGTGGAAGGAGACACTCACTGAAGGGTACATAAAGGATTTTGAAAAACCAATTGAATGTGTGGATATAGATGCAAAATGTTCCTTGCTGCATTCATGAGCTCCTTTGGAAAATAAAAACATAGAAGAGGATAGCCTAAAAATTGCTTCAGCAAACTTATAAACAGCCAAGTCAAGTCACTGTACATCCTGCGTGGGAAAATTTACATCAGCAAACAATAGAGGCTGTTTTAGCCTAGATAAGGGAAAAAGCAATGCATGTCCTGATGTTGCTTGTACCACACACACCCACATGTGCAAATGAACCTCACCCTGGTGCACAGTCTGTATGTCTATATTTAAGCCAGAACATCTCTCACTGCAGCCTTCTCTGGGGCACAGAGCCAAGATCATACTGAATCATGGCATTTATTCAGGAGATAAGCAATGCATCCAAAGGCCTGGGAATAACACCACTCATTTAGACCTAAATCTATTCCATAGCCTGCTTACATCAAGTTATCTCAAAGACACAAACATGAAATATTTCTTACCCCAAAACATACCCTCAAGATCACAGCTAAGACCTATAATATTTTACATACATAGGATGTTTGATGACCAATGTCTGTAACAGCCAACAGAACAAGAGTCCCTAGGTCTAAATCCATATCCATTACAACTTGCTGCCTCCATCAAATTAAAGAAATGACACAGTTAACAAAACTGCTATGATGAAGTATTTTCAAGTGAAAGCCTTTTACCATATCTCTGCAGAAGACCGAAAAGCTTTTTATTCTGCAGGATATGCTGAAGAAATATGGAATTGAAGCATTGTTGAATGACCTCTACTTGTGTAATAGTAATGTGAGGCACCATTATTTCTAGAACAGAAAAGCCTCACTGGGAGAACTGGTGTGGCTTGAGATAGACCAAAGATGTATAGCCAATAAACCTCCCCAAATCATTAAAGTTACCTTATCACAGCTTGCCCACCTTTTTTTCCTCTTTCTCTCCCCTCCCTCCCCCATCCCCACTAAAACTCCATATGTGATTAATGAGCCCTTTGGTTTTATAGGAGAAATCAGTCAAAAAGGCAATACTCCTGTTTATGACTGAGTCTGATTGCAATCCTGGACCTTAAAGACTTTTACTTTATTATGGCTGTGACAAAAGTTTACTCAAGCCATTCAGTGAGAAGGCAGGTTAGTTTTATGGTGAGTTTATTCTTTCTTTTTTTCTTGTGTACTGCTTTTAGAGATTTGGGATTTCATGGGAATGTCTTTTGCAGTTCCTCTGGAGATTACAAATGTTTGGATGATATGTCATGAGAGGGAGGAAAGAAAGGAAACCTCAAGCAAATGAAGAGATCATCAAGCAAAAACAAACTTGGTCTGGGGTGATGGGAACATTTACTGGGACTTCACAGTAGGCTAGAAATATGATGCATTCCTAGAAGACCAGTAGGATCATCAGGATTTGTCATGAAATCAGATGTAGATTGATTAACAAAGCTTGGAAGATCAACAGTGGTTTTAGTTTTTCCTACTATGAATCTCACAGAACAGAACATTCAAGAATGATACATTGACTTTTATCTTAAGTAGGAAAAGCATGTGAGATAATCAACAACAAACAATCTTTGCTCTGGTCCAATCTAAACTTCCCAACAGTGTAGTTATAGAAAAGTTCAAGTCACACACATGAATATAATGAGATCAAACCAGTTGTAGTCCAAGTCATGTGGGTAGTGTGTGAGAAACCATACAGGACTCTGCAATGTAAAAATCAGCTGCACAGCAGCACCCCCCCCATATATTCCCTGACTGCTTTCAACCCATTTTGGCTGAATCAAGAGTATTCAGCATGACTATGTGGAATTCAGATGGATTCAATCAAAAAGGAAAAGCTTTTAGGGAGTGCTTCACTGCTGACATCCTTTGCAGCAAAAGCCAAAAGCTTACTGAAGAACACACTCACACAAAATAAATGAACAGGAGTGCTTATTTCTCTAAGCCAAGCGAAAATATTTAATCATAGTAATCATATATATTTGCAGATACAAAAAAAACCCATAAGCAATGGTACTCCTTTCATATATTATAGAATGAAACAGGGAAAAACTGCACAACACAATCCATCTCCAGCAAACACACAAAGATTCATAAAGAATATGCCTGGACCACAAGAGATACTCCATTTCTCTTCTCACCAGAACAAGATCAACCATAAACATCTTTCTGAGATGCTTATTTAGCTTGTTCTCAAAGATTTTTGTTGATGGAGTCCCTCTCCAACCTCCCTATCAGATTTCTGTTCCAGTAAGTCCCCTCACATGTTTTTTTTCCTTCATGCCTAATCTAACCCTTGCTGTGCTTTCATCCTGTTAATTCCTGTTCTTTCCTAAGGGAACATGAAGATCCTGTAGCCTCTAATGTATTTGCAACTGTTGTTATGTCTTTCCTCAATCTTCTGTAGGCAATTGTTTCAACCTTTTCTCGTAAGTCTTGTTTTCCAGGTGTCTGATAATGTTAATTGCTTTTCTCTGGACTTCGTAAAATTTCTCTGCACTCCTTATCCAAAGAGTAAAATGTTAAAAATATTCCAGCTGTTTTCCCAGTGTCATGTAAAGGAAAAGGCTTCACATTTCAAGCTGCCCAATTCAATATTCTATCTTCAACTCATGTGTAGTATAACTCTCAGATCCCTTTCTAAAAAACTGCTAATCCCAACTTTCATCACCATCAAAACCTTTTCTAATAGGCCTCTACTAAAAAATGAACAAACACATTCTCTGTTCCATCATACTGTTTACTAATTAAAACACTGAGAGATGTCACATGGAAAGATATTTTACTTAGTACTTAATAGTTCATACCCTGCCAAAACAAGAAAGATGTTGCTAAGATGTTGGTGGCACTTGCTTGTGAGGAGAGGCTAAGGCAGGTGGGCTTGTTTACCCAGGTGATAAGAAGGTTTTCAGGAGACCAAACAGGATTATCTAGTATCTATAGGAGGTTATAAACTAGATGGATCCAGGCAAGAATAAGGAGGAAAATTGAAACAGCTGCCATAAGAGAAAAACCAAAACCTTCACTATGAGGATAAGTAAATACTGAAACATGTTGCCTGGGAAGATTATCCTGGGAGGTTTTTAAGATTCAGCTGATCACAGCCCTGGGTGAACTGGTCTGAATTTAGTGTTGACCTCATTCCCATAGTACAGAAAGATTTCTGAGTCTCCTAAGCATCCTTGGCTCAGGTAAACTACGTATCCTGGATATTCAAAACGTGCATCTAGTATTTTTTACCTACATTCTTCAACCAAATGACCAGGTCTATACTAGGTAACATGGTTTAAACTCTATTTTCTGCCATTTCTGCTGCTGTTTGGGATGTCTTCTGCATAAAAAGCTTTCAGACTACAAATTTGAAGCCTCATTTCTGATTACAGTTTTACCCACAGTATGTTTACATTATCATCTACCTTTAGAGGCAGAAACATCACATAAGAATCTCCCAAATTCCTTAGGTAAATGAGGACAGTTCTTAAACCATTATGTTCTTATTTATCTATTAAGTTAGTTCTTACATTTATATCAACTTTGCTGCTATTATCTTTCACTATCAGAGCCTCAGTGTTAGCTTTCCAGTAAAATCAGTGTTGAACATACCCACCAGTTTGATCAGCCAAAAAAGAAGAATTTCACACATTGGACTGGCCTGTTCTGAAAGATTTATCTGTTCTTGTCAGCAACCAAATTGGTCACATCAAGATTTAATCATGCTTAACAGCTATGATAGAAAACAAGCTATAATCTTTGCCTAAACCAAGGGCTCTGATTCATCATTCTGTTAACATCTAGTTTTCCCAAGTAAACTGAGTCATAGTAACTATTTATTTGTGCCCTTTTGCCAATGCAAAGTGCAAGGGAATGTGACTTAACTAAAAACCCTTTCACTGTGGGCCAAGTTAAATCAGTGAGTGTGTAAATCATGGAGATTTGATCACACCTAGTCCTGCAGGATATACTGAGAGTATAGCTAACACAACTGTTGACAGCTGAGGTTAGACATGGTTAGGGTTCCTAGGGTAGATCTAATATTTGCAGTGTGCTGCCACAGGGACTCATCTGGAGCCCTTCCTTGTAACAAGAAAATTGGCAAGACTCATGATGGGAAAACAGAAACTAGTTGGAGGCATCTCTTGATGGATTTCTCTGGCTGCATTGCCCCAGTCTCTGCTGTGTTCTCTAGTTATGTTGCAGCCTGAGCACAGAATTTATTCACTTATGTCACAGAATTTCAAGCATTCTGTACAGTTCATTGTATACCCTGGAAGATCCCTACAAAGATCCTCCCTGAAAGATGTGCTCTACTTTAAGAACATACCTGTCTTCAATGGTTTCAAACACTGCACTGCTGTAACAAAGTGCATTTTACATTGAGTGGTTAAGGAGCACTAGTGTGTCTAGCTCAGTGACCTTCTGAGCTGACTTAGGTTCCTCTGTTCAGACAGACACACATAAAGCACTCAAAGTCACCAGCAGTCAGACTGTTTAACAACATTAAGATGGATTTAAATCCTTTAGATACTACCTCCATTTGACAGTGCTCAATACAGCATTCCTGATGCCTTTTACCATTTTCTAAGACTATCAAATTTTCCATGTTTGTTAGGAGTTTATTACTAACCCTATTGATAAACCACTTCAGAGTTAATTCACAAGGAGATTGGAGCAATTCTTCTTGTTAACAGAGATTGTTGGACAATTGCTTTTTGTGTCCTGACTGACTCACAGCAGTCAGAAAGATTTTACAACTGAGACCTAAAAGATGCCTTAAAATAAAGAAAATGAGGGGGTTTATATCCCATACCTATGGAATATTCAGCTAACAGGTCTTTTCAGTATGAGATGGCTACTTAAAACCCACAGTAATAGATGGTTGCAGGGGATTTATATATCACCAGGCAAAATAGAGAAATAAACCAGTGATGAAGAAATTGAATTGCACAGTAACTCCTTAGGGCAGGGGATGAAATCCTACATGAATTAAATATATCAGTATGCTTTCCAGTTAAGGATGAAGGACAAAGGCACAGTGTGCAGAACAAGGGGGAAAAAACACCAAGACCGAGCAACAGAGATTAATTTGAAAGAGCTTGATGTATACTTGACTGTGTGTGAGAACAGCTTCCCCTGAATATAAATGTATGTTTGAGTGTGTGTGAGAACAGCTCCCCCTGAACATGAAAAAGTATGTACAGAAAGCTTTTGGAGAGAGAGATGATACAATACAGTGTTTCTGATGGGAGCAGGGAAAATACATGTCTCTGTAAACAGTTATACTTCAAAAAGGAGAACAAATAAAATCGTATAGACAAAATGGACAGTGAACATGATGTCTTTCCCCCCTTTTATTTCTGTTTTATTGTTAAACTTCCTGTCTCTAGAGCCACATTCCTCAAAAAATCACAGGGTGACTAACAGAGAAGGAGGGAAGGGGAGAGGGGAGAAGAAAGCTCTGAAGTAGGAAGTTGATAGGGAGTCACTTAAATAGCTCATGTGCAGTAAATCTCCCAAGGCAGAAGGAATACCACTGATGGCTCTGAAAGCTTCAAACAATTTCTCCAGCCCAGCTGATTGCTAACAAGAACACATGATAACTCCTTCAACAAGGTGGCTGTTCCTGAAGGTAGGAAAGCAGTTTAAGCCATGCTTGAAGTGAATGAAAAGCCAACAAGAATACTGAGAGCTGCAGCAGAGAACTTGAGGAAATTCCATTCAGCAGAACAATGCTCTTGGATGAACAAAACTGGATAGTGTCGAATCCATACAGAAATTCTATGGGATAAACAGTGCCTCCCTTAACTGTCTGGGTACTGGGGAAAGGATAACCAAAAAATTAAGGATACAAAGTGGATAGTGAACATAATTAACTCTGATTTCAAAAAGCTTTAGCTGAATGTCCTCCACAAGAGGCTAATGCTGAAAATAAATAACCAGTGCTAAAGGGCAAACTACTATCCAGGCTCAATAATTAGAGAAAGCACCAAACCAGCAAGAATAAACCCTTACTCTTCAAGGCAGCCAAAAACAACAGAAATGCATCTGAAACCCCTAACTGCAACTTGTGCTTTTGGCATTCAATTCAGGGCAATTAGAGACACTTGACTTTCAGAAGTGATGGACTTCTTGCCTCTTAAATTCAAGCCCCTTCAGGCCTTGTCACCTTGGAAATGACACTGTTTCACTTTTGGGTCTTTATACATCTTCCACCTTTCTTTATGCAAAGACTTATGTGTATGACAGTTTTTAAACATCTGTATAATCTTATTAAGACCATTTGGGATACTAAGGTGCTTTAAGCCATGAAATTAAATCTTTCCAGGGTTTCAGTCAGAGATTTTTGGAGAGTGGCATACAGAAAGTGCTGAAAGAGAGTGGTGGCAAAGAATTAGGAGTTACCAGTTTACATAAACTAAGGAATCCAGACCAATCATGCCAGAAAAATGAATATAAACTACAGAAAATGAATTAACAAATAGACATGTTGAAAACTCCTACTGAAGTATTTCGACCTGTAATACATGTTCGTCCAATGGTTTCATGCATAAATTTAGAAAAAGAAAAGTGATTGTACTTTTAAGGCTTTACTTGCAAGTTTTAGACTCTTCCTTTGATGAATACCCTAAATAAAACTTTTAAAAGGCAAAAAGAAAAATGTGAAATTCTCAAATTCCTTCCTTCTTTCTTCCCCATTTTTCTTCTTAGAAAAAGAAAAAATGTAGATATTTTATAGTTTGAAAATGCAGATACAACTTGTTTTTCCATGTCCATATACCAACATTTCTGGTTTAGAAAGAAGTACCTGAAAACAATGCACTTTTTTCAAGTAAACACTTCCAGTGAGACAGTAACACTCATTTTAGGTTATTAACACTAAAAATGAAATGTGCTACGTTTAAAATAAAAAGAGGCACTTCTACATTTCTAGAAGCTCAGACTTTAAGAGTTTTTCAGCATAAGAAAACAGTGACTTAGGAAGAAAGTGTGGGAAACATAATTTTCCCATGTTTTTTTTTTTCAAAACTTCCTTAATAACTGGAATTTCCCAATGGAATAGTTAGGCTGCCTCTAGTAATTAGCTCTGTAGAAGAAAACCAGCTTAGCAGATTTAATTCTGGGAAAACCATGCCAAGAGCCAGGATTAGTTTGGCAAAGGGACAAGAGGGTTTCTGTGATTCAGATCAGGGAAAAGAAAGGCCAGTGAGTGTTGTCTCTAATCAGGATGAGTGGATTCTAGAGAAAAGGGTGGACACCTATGTTATCAAAAAGTGAATTTACAGTGTACCATAAGCTGGACTACTTCACATCTTGCCCTCAAGTTTCAGACTACACATCATTGACTGAAAAAATATAGATGATAGTGCTGGAAGTGAGTGGTAGTGGGGAGGATGAGACTGCTGAAGTTAGGATTAGTTCAGTCAGCACAGGATTTAACTAAATCTCTTACTGCTTCATTCACCAAAGAAGAAATGTTCAAAAGGAACTGGTCAGAACTGAAAAGAAGATAAGCAAAGCAAAGAAAGCATTGCAGGTACAGCCATGAGCCAGACAGCTCTTCCCAACCAGCTGATGACTGATCTAGTCCCCTATGATTACCTGGATGATACCTATTTATGTTGGAATGAGTAGAGGATGATTGCCACAGGATAGTCAAAACATGAAGAATAAGTCAGTTATATGAAATTAAACAAGAAACATTCCTTCATTCCACAGTTTGAAGTGTTCCTGCAGAATTGTCTGCTTTAGGGGAATGTAGGTTCAAATGTGGAGGTTGGATTAGAGACTGAAAGGAGCATTTTATTACCACTAACAAAATGTGTCATCCAGTATGATTAATTAAAAAAAAAAAAAGGAAGATAATGAAATCTCATGGTTCAGTAGGAAAGTTCCCTGTGGGACTTTGGGAATAATCCTTCTGCCAAGCTTGGTTATTATGCTGTTGGTTAGATACATCGTATGTCTCCCTCCAAACTTCTGAAATATTAGCTCCTAGATCCAAGACAGGTTATTAGATCTATTTAACATATTTGCTGTACTGTGAAGGCTCATGAAACTAGGAGAGACACAAAGTTCCTGATTACTCTTCCCTCTGAAATCAGGAAGAGCTGAGTTGTGACTTGGAATCAAAACTGAGCAGATTTGTTGGATCTCATTTAAAGATGAGGGCAGGAATGAGAAGTGAACTAATCCCTTGTTGGGGTTGTTACACAATCACAAAGGCAAAAGTGAGCAGGACTGGGTGAATCATGTCAGCTTCTAAAGGTTCTCTGAAGACTCATATTGGATGTGATAGAAAGAACTGCAGTCCCTGCATGGCAGTGTGTGAGTCCCCAAGCTGCCAAGAGAACTCCTCGTACTTTACTCACTTCAGAAGTGCTCTGTATGCACAACACTAGAGAGGACCTCT
Organism: Acanthisitta chloris; assembly: GCF_000695815.1. Taxonomy (NCBI): domain Eukaryota; kingdom Metazoa; phylum Chordata; class Aves; order Passeriformes; family Acanthisittidae; genus Acanthisitta; species Acanthisitta chloris. Next base: position 20,025 of record NW_008686482.1, read on the forward strand.
CCTCGTGAAGTATTATGAGCAATAAGAGCTTCATAATGGCAAAAAGCACTCCCTGAGAACAGAAAAGGGACAGCTGTGGCAAGGAGCTTCCTAAATTCTGTAAGGAATGACTGTTTGAAACAGTTTGGTCAGACTCTTTTTCTATAAGCCTTTGCTCATCTGCATAGACTTCATTTCCCACCAAGAAATCCCACAACAGTTTGTTTGTGTGATGTGTGTAAAGATCAGCTGCACATAGAGGATTTACATCAGATGCTTTTCATTCTTTAAGGCCACCTGTAGAACCTCCCAAGTATATGTATAGAATCCACTGTACAAACCCCCAAGGGGCAGCACTAATAATTCTAAAGGTTTGACAGCATTGTGCTGCTGGTTTTTCAATATTACTTTAGAATGATATTCTGGGGGTGCAAAGAACTCAAATAAAATCTAATAAGAACTCAAATAAAAGTATTATATAAGAGCTGTTCAAGAAACCAGAGGCTAAACCTATTTCAGGATTTGCCTTGTGGGAATGAGTAGATACAAATAGCACTGAGACCTTCAAATTTTGAGAGACTCTGAAATTTATGAGATATAAAAATGTGATCTCCCTGTGTTCCTGTGCTAAAAAGAACATGTTACATTTCATGAAGGTGCATTCAGCTCACAAGAACTAGAGTCATTAATGCTGTATCTGCTCAGTTGCATGTAGGAATGAGGAAAACAGTGGTTATCCCATGATGCTCACAACCTGCTAAGTGGGACATCTAGTTTTCCAAAGGAATCAAGAGGGCAGTCCATGAATGGTGGTCCTAAATGATTTTAATCTATAGTTTAAAAGCAATATACTGCATTGAGAAACAGGAAAAAATATTGGTTTATATTTTAAGCAATTTTCATAGATTTATTAAGAAACTGCAGTATAACTGAGCTGTAAAATAGTAAAATCAGTATCTATTTATTATTGCTATTTATTCCTGTTTAAATCTGGTTGCTATGCCCCCTCCTATATTTGCTCCATCCTGCTGTTTCCTCAACTAGATAATTCTTTGCTTATGTAAAATTACTACTCAAGGAAATTCCTGTTAGTTTCCAAAAGGAGATTTGCTGGAGAGAAGGATGCAGCACTTGACAAGGAATGTGCATGAATATCTGTTTTTATTACTCTGTTCTGCTTTATTCTTTCCACAGCAAATAAGTAGGATTAAGGGAGCATATCTTGAGTGATGGATGATAATTCTGAGCACTGCAACTAAATCTTTTGACTGCCTGGCTTAGTAGTACTTATTATCCTCATCAGCTTCCCTCATAGCAATACTCCCACACTGCTATGTCTGTCTAACACACTGAGACAGTCTAGAGCAGGCAAAGGCCAACTTTAAAAAAAAAAATAAAGAAAGTAACAATTAACTCAAACTTAATTGTGGAAATTATTATGAAACATGGAAGGAAAAACTACACACACACACACACTGCTTATTCAGGCACTATCAGGGATCATTCATCCATTCTTTACTCCACATAGTGGCATGATCCTATCTGTTCTTCTTCCATTCCATTTCACTCCTTCATAGTGTGTTCACATTAGGATCTTGGATACATGATCACACTAAGCTATTTATCTTTGCCATGGAATAGTCACATCAGAGATAGATACAAAGGTGAGTTAGGTATTTGCAAACAACCCCTGAGCTCAGTGTGCTTAGATGTAGAACTTCAAAAGGTAATAAAAAATCAGTCTATTAGATAAATGTATAGGTTTGGATCCACTACAGGAACACTCCTCTGGTAGAAAAGAAACCCAATGGACACCAGAATTCTTGTGGCATAGGCCAATCTACTATTTTGGTCCCTACTGAACTGAACCTTTCAAATCTCTGACCAAACAAAGATTTAGATTTTTCATTGAAAGGAGATCTCCAGTATCTTTTAATTTCTTTTCCTCTCATTGCTATATTTTTAGAGGTTCCAAGAAACAACAAAAATATGCTGGTTTGGAAAATTCAGAATGAAAACTAAACATGGTACCATTTACATTTTTTGTAGAGGAGTTGATATGGCTGTGAAATTTCTGAACACTGCTTAAGGTTTACTCTGTGCATTACTATAGATACTAACCTTTTTATGCTTCCAAACATCTGTGCATGACCTAAAAATCTTCCAAAATCTATGTGGAACATGTGTCCAGCTTTTGTCAGCATGATGTTGTCACTGTGTCGATCACAAACTCCCAGAATGAAGGTAACAACACACCAACCAGCACAGGAATAGAAGAAATTCCTTACTGCCTAGTTAGTAAAACAAAAGCACTTACATGAAACATACAGATGTATTTGTTTGGGATGCTAACAAAACAAACACACCAAAAGAATATAGCTCTACAAATGCTATGCTTGTTGCTAAAATGTTAACAGACATTCGTAGGAATGGGACTCAAACAAGTAACACATTTCAAAGTTCCGACGCAAGAACAATTTTCTGCATGAGGTTTTTACCTTGTGTTTTAAAGATACTTGAAAGTCTGGTAAACTTTAAGGTGAAACATGACTAACCTCCTTGGCAGGAAGCTGACATCTTCTGTTCAATGTTCTGCATGTATAGTGCAAAAACAATTGTTTAAATTAGTTGGAAATCCACACATTTACCCATTTGCTTTGTAAAGCAAGTAAGTTGCTTTATACCCACTGTACCATTCTATGCCTATGTGGATCTTTTTTCTCCAGAACTCAGTTGCCTCTCCCAAACCCTAATCAATCAAGTCTCACAATATTCCAAGTCAAAGAATTAAACCAAATTTTGCAGAAATGAGCAGAAATAAAGCCTCAACAGTTTTCTGCTCAGGGCATCTGTGACTGAATAGAGTATGGGACACCATAGTGCCATGCAGAGAGGCCCCAAAACCAGCCTGACAGTTGTGCTTAACTTCACCTACTCCTCTGATCCTCTCACATGGTGGAGATGTGAACTTTCATGGTTAGTCTGTTCCTGTACCTAGACTGGCTCCTTCAGATCTACCTCATAGAATCAGCTGGGTTGGAAAAGACCTCCAAGATCATCAATCCAACCCTACTGTGGTTACTAAGTGCCACATCCAGTCTCATCTTGAAAACCTCCAGGGATGGTGAATCCACCACCTCCCTGGGCAGCACATTCCTGAATCTCTTGACAATATTACACTGTGGCATTGCTCTTTATGAGTGTGTCCATAGCAGACGTAGCAAAATGGACTTATCTGTAACTATCTGCACAGCAGATTCTCACAGGTGGATTCCAAGTGTTCTGCAAACTTCAGTGGGAAGTATTTAACAGCTATGACTTCTTCTAGGAGAAGAATCTACTCAACCTCTCCCACAAGACACATATTCAGTGTCCACTTTGAGGGGAGAGTTATTCCTGATTGAAATGGTGATCACTCTTCTACTCCAAAGCATAAGGAATAGCTTTTATCTTTTTTTTAATCTTACCTACAGCAGTTTAAGAAGTGAAAATGCAGTTCTCATTCAGAATGGCCCATGAATCTAAATCCCAAGGTATACACAATGTAATATAAAAAGCCAAAAAATCCTAATCTGGATCCTTATGTTTTTTGGACAAAACCTGCATTAGCCAAGTGAAGTCATTATTTAGGCATTCAGGAATTCCCTGGAGATGCAGGATGCCACCTGCAATGCCTGATATGGATGACAGCACTGTGGAAGTCTTAGGCCACAGCACAAGAGTTGGCTGAATTTTATGTCTAACTATGCTACTTACTCACTTTGATGACCTTGGATAAAACACTTAAGCTTTCTGTGATTTTGTTCACCCAACTGTAAAATGAGGATATTAAAACTTGTTCTGCCTCAGTTTTTTGAGCACCTTAGATCCAATACTGTATGAGTAAAAAATTATTAAGGAGTAAAAAAAGAGAAAGGCTCATTCAACTAGCAAGTGTAAAGCGAATGCATAGGAGTAATTTTATGCATTCCCTATGTAATCAGATCTGACTGCATTTTATAGGCTTAAAAAACTGAAAGAAAATGGGCAGAAATTGGTTTTAGAATATTCCAGATTAATGGGACTTTCTACAAACACCAGCAGCAGCAAGAAATTGAGTTTTCAATCAATAATTAATAGTATCTCACTTTTGAATGGAAATGTTGCCTGCTCTTCTATCATAACACTGCAAACATCAAACTCGTAACAAAACATTCTGCACAGATTGTTCCTGGTTAATTGAATCAAATGATACAGTAGGAATTAGAGTGCTCACAGTCAAAATGTGGATGAAAAATGCCTATGGAATAATTACAAAATGACTAAAGTTTATCAAATATATTTACACTATAAATCTACTAACAAAGTGCTATAAAAACACTTCATTTTCAGAGCGGTAAACACACAAAGAACTCCTTTCAATTTAAAATTTAACTGTGGGCACAGAAAAGGGTTCTAAAAATTGCCCCAGCCACACAAACATTAAAAGGTTTTTCATGGGCCTTGGAACATGCTCAGACAAAAAAGAATACATAGAAAGAATTCCTTGGAAAATAGGCTGAATAAATAAATTTTCCAGATTTTTGGCTCATGCATGACATCTAGTTTCATAAAATCAGATGCATTACATGGTATCCCACGAGATCATGTGATATGAAAAGCATGATCCTCTGTATCACGTGATAAAACAGCTTCCTAAAGCTGTGAGTGTTGACATAGTCATTTCCAAACACAGGAAATCTGCCAAAACTTTGTGTGCTTTATACAAAATAAAGCATTTAGAGAGCTGGCCTAAAAATAAATGGTTTAAGTTCAAGACTTAATTTCTACTTCAGTTTCTCTTCACTTTACTACTAAATTTCTAAACATCTCTATGCCACATTTTTGTAGAGAACGTAATACAATGCACCTGATCCAGAGCAGTATCTCCTTGGGGAGTGGCATTAAAGTCAATTCCCTGCCTTTTCTGCATGTGACTTATTTGTCTCATGTCTGAGCCACTTGTCTTTGCTGCCTACTGCAATTTGGCTTCTTTTTTCCCACGATATAACATGAAATGTGTAATAAGCTTCATGATGATTTTACCTCTTGGTAACTTGATTCCAGAGGGTGGTGATGACGGAACCACTTGTTAATTGTGTTCTCTTTCAATGGTCCTATCAGTCCAGACTCCCTGTGGATCTTTGCTAGTGTGGTTGCATCTGGCACCATCTGCACCAATCCTAATCAGATAGAAAAGAGTTTGCATGAAAAAGCTTCAACTTTAAAAAGATATGAAGACCACCAGTGCCTACTGCCACTTCTTGGATCATTCCATGCAGAAAAGAAGCAGCTTAGAATTAAGTAGAAGTAAATAAGCCTATAAATAAGCAGAAAATTAGAAGCTTATAAATAATGAATGCAACAGAAAATGTAGATCAGTGTTGTTCTTCTCTTACTGCTTGGAAATGAAAAATAAAGGACACTTAGTGAAAAGTGTGTGAATGAGAAATAAAATCACCCATAACAATACTGTGGCTATAATTGCCTCAAAGTACCAAAAAAGATCAACAATTTAATGAGATTCAAGGTGTCACTTGGTCCTTTCATTCTTAATCATTAGCTGTAAATCCATTATATTAACACTTCTGTAACTCATAAGGCAAGATGCCTGGAAAAACTGTGAAACACTGAGAGATTTTCTGCTGCTGTGATGCTGCCAGGAAGAGGCTGTCAGGCAGAGAATATTATTTGCAGATGATCCCTGTATCTTTCTTGGCAAACATCAAATTAAGTGCTAGCATATAAAAGCCTATATATAATATTATGTTCAGAAATAGTATTCTTGTATTATTTGCCTTTGAGGCAGAAGCTTTCAAGCTCTGACTCCTACCTCTACAAAGAAGGGAGGAGTCTTTTCCAGGTCACCATAACCACCTGCCATGTGCTTGAACTCATCTATACTTTCTCTTAGTTCCTTCAGATCATTCACCCTCCCTCATTTTCTCTTTGTGGTTCAGAAAGCAATGATTTTTCTTTTAATTCTTCTATTTTAATAGCTTTTGTACAGCAGGTAATCTGGATACATCCCTCTTCTATTGGAGCAAGGATTATTTCCAGTCAAAGATTTGGCCAGTAAAAAATAGCAAACTTACTGCTGTCAGCAGATTTCTTTAGTGAGCAATTGGTATCCCTGCTACAGCTCAGCTATAACAACCATAAAAGAGAGAAATAAAGCTTTCAGATGAGTCAGGCCTGCCCTAAGCAACATAAATCACAAGAGGAATATTTCAAAATCACCAGTGCAAAGCTGTCATCAGTTGTCTACAGGTACTTTCTGCAGTCACATGCATCTAGGCTCATTTAAACATCTGTGCAGGACCAGACTGGATTAAAACTTCAGTAGCCATGGCCAATTTTCTCCCAAGCCCTCTTTTCTGCTATGTGAAATTACTCTTTAGAATCTGCTGCAAGCTGATGGTGTTGAGGCTTTTGCAAAATTCTAGCCTAAGTTGCCACAAAATCCAATGAGTTCATTTGTACTTCTGGAGAGGCAGAATAAATACATTAAAATCCACATTCAGGAGGAGGGAAGTATACAACTCAGGGCTTAAGAAATTGAACATTTGAGTGGGTTTTTTTCTTTAAGGGGTAATATAAATGAGAAACACATGAAAATAAAAGTTAAAGAGATGATTTTTTTGTATACTGCTGTTTACATATCATATGAATAATGTAATACAGGTTCCCTTTATAATCTAAAACTGACCTTGTCCTTTCCCTGTAGATAAACACCTATAAGTGATCATCTGCATATCCAGTCCCTCTTGGAGCCAAATGTTGTCCATCACTCGAATAATCTGCAGAACCAACATATCTTGCCGTAGATCATCACCAACCTGTGAAAATTGCACAAGAAATTCAGTTTTCTCGTTCAATACTAGACAGAAATAACATCCTATTTAATTTGGATTTTTCCCCCCACTAAAATACATTCATTTCACAGTAAATCCCTCTTGTTTTGCTTCAAAGTTGCTGCTTATCTTTCCGTGTCAGAAGAGGACAGAAGAGGACACACAGGCAGAAAGAGTTTTGGCAGCCACTGAGATGGTAGAAAACACTCCCTGATTAACTGTGGCCTTTCTGCTTATTATTCCTATGTAATTATTAGACTTTGAAAATTTAATCCAGAGGTAGGACCCTAATTTAGTTACATCTTAAAGTCTACCTAATGCTAGATCCCTTTTCACAAATGACAGCGTTTGTCTAACATTAAGCTTCACAACTTAGTATTTGCAGCAGGCTGGAGGGGAATTTTATCCTGAATTTACATTTTATCCATGCCATGATTCATATTCAGTTTCAAACAGTGATGCAGTGATGATCACTCTCCCCATGGAGTTGGTCAAACAGTAATCTTAGTGAAATGGGGCTTTAATTGTGGCCACTAGAATTAATGAAGAGATTATTTTCAACCCCGGCTGAGTAAATGGCCTGTGAAAACAACAGCTCTGATCTTTTTGTTTCCCTCATCCCACTCCACGTAAAATGGATGACTTTTACTGATGTTTCAAGTGCTTTATTCTTTCATTACATTCTTTTTATATCACCATTCCAATCTACAGACATTTACTGCCATGAAATGAGTACTTGAGGAGATATAAACGCATCTTAAAAAAAGAATCCAAATCTATTTTTCTTTCCATTTAAAGGTAATCTTGACTCCAATTAATTCTTCTTAGTACCTAAACCTGCAAAAAACCTTATTCTCTCCCACTTACCTTCCCTCACATATACAGTGAGGAGACAATAGAGTATGATACCAGTGCTTATCATTTTATGGATGTGTTATCTGTCATGAATAAGCAATGGAACTGTAGTACAAGTAAAAGATACTTTATCACAATGGTTTGCTGACAGGAGGAGGTGATTCCAGCTACAATCCTTGTACAGCAACCCGACAATTAGTTGTTTAGTCAGCATTACTGGGTAGGGAAAATATTCTCTGGGTAGAACTAGTGCAATTGTTTAAATGCCCCATGGGAAGACATTTGCTCAAGTTACTCAGGTAGGTAGGAACTTGCCTATTTAACACTGATTCTCAGATGAAACAGCATAAGAGCCAGGTTTCTAAATGTTCAGAAAACCTTGAAATTCCTAGTTTCCCCCTAACAGGTCTGGAAAGCAAACTTCTATTTCTGAGAATCACAGCTGCTCTAAAGGTCAGTTTAATTCAAGATAGCATAGAAATATATATTTTTTAAAATTTATTTTTGTCAATTTTTAGGTTCTAGTTCAGAAAATGATTCTGCAAAAGATCTAGGAATAATGCCATTGGCAATACTGACCATTTTGTATCCATCAGCCACTTTATGAACTTGTCTTCTTCTCTAAACCAGTATCCACTCTTAGGGAAGACTTTACTCTTTTGAGAGAGAACTAACTTTAAATTGCAGGTATTGTCTTTTGGGGATGGACTGCTCTGAACTCTGAAGTTTTTCTAGGTGAGAACTGGAAAATAAACCAGGGTTTACTTTCAGAGTCAGTTCCTCCAAGTAATTCTAAGGACACAGAGCTTCTCCGTGCTCCACCTCCATCTTCCTCAGCCCATTCCCCACACTGGCTGGTAGAGGCAGAATTAGTTCTGTGTGGCAAATGCAGCCTCAAACACTTCAGCATTTTGATTGTTTAGACACATTTAGACAAGGCTAATGGATTGAGCCATTCTGAACTATCTCTTCTCCAAGACTTGCCCTCTGACTTCAATGTGATAAACTAGGTTTAAAATATAAACTTTCTATTTTAGTCTGGTAGTTTCCAATCCAAAAAAAAAAACATTGTAAGAAGTCATGTGATTCTCTACTGATCAAAAAGGTGATAGTTCAGTGCATTGCCTCAACATGTTCCATTAAAAGTTCTAGTGTCAAAAAATAATAGGGATAAGAGAGCAGCAGAGCCAAATCATCTGTTTGCAAGCTTAAGGTTTAAAACATAAATTAGGTGAATTTTAAATCAACATATTCCATACCAAAGGAACTGAGGATTAGAGGAAAAACATACCTTAAAAATAACATTGATGTTTCCACCTGGAGCATTCGCATTGATGAAGGAGATTTTTAATGGAAAAGCATTGGATGTGAAATATGAACATGACTTCAGTGGGAAAAAAAGACGAGAGAGAAGAACAACAGTGTCACATACACAAAACATCAGGCTAATGCCATACCTCCAAAAAAGATACCATTTTAAACACTGCTCAGTAGCACTGATAACAAAAATAAGTAATTCTTGATATTATTGACTGTTTAATTGGGTCAGAAAAGTGAGAAATTGTTCTCCCCAGACCGTTTGTTTCACTTAAATATTTTCTGTACTAATTGTTATTCATTTTTATCCAGGCCTGTTAACAATAAGCTTTGGCTGGAAATGAGTGGACAAAGTATATAAACTGATCTAATGAGAATCTGTAAAGCATTGAAAAGCCTTTGGTCCTATTATTGTGTGAAAAAAACCAGCCCTGCCCAATCAGACAATTTTCATGGAAGCAAAGAACCTGCCAGTTTCTTTGGTAACCTCACTCTGGCTAAGGATACAGAAAACTCTGAAAATCATGATCTATTTTATGTGGAATTTATCTTAATTAAACATAAACTCTGACTTCTCATGCCCTCCAGCTTCTTCCACCTGAAGACCTAAAAGAGCTTCAAAAAGCATTAATGAGCCAAGCACCACAAATCCTGTGTGAGTTAGGGTGGTATTACTATCCTCATTAAAAAAAAGGGGGATGAAGGGGAAACCCATTGAAAACCAGCCAAAGACAATGGTAAATTAATGGCCTGATTTCTAGAAATAATGAGCACCACAAGAGCTCCTGTTGTCCTCACAGGGTGGAGTGTAATGGAGGCTAATTTGAACAAACCCACTACTAGACACAGCTGTCTCTTGCTTTTCATCTAAGCATCTCAAAGCATGGTACAAGCATGCAAATATTGCCTTAGCCACATCAAATCTCTGAGACATGCAATAGCCATTACCAATGATGAAATCCCAACCCCCTGTGGAATTCTGCCAATTGAAATGTCTCAGTAAGTGCTTGAAAGGTTACTGGGAGATAATGCATCACTGATAGAGCTGGGAGCAGTGCTTGCTACTAGTAAAATCAATAGATGACACCAAAATGAATTAAATTTAGGTAATTATAAGCACTTCAAAGTTCTAATTTGCATGATTATACCGACATACAGTTCAATCAAGAAGGTGCATGTATTTATAGAAAGATAATGGCCTATAATGATGTAAGAAAAATGAAAAAATTCTCTTCAGATACTTATATTTAAACATTTTGGATCTGTCCAGCAAAGCTGGTGCAGTATTAATAGCATGACTGTATGGTGAGATACCTTCCCATTACTCATTATTTCCCAAAAGCCTGAAAGCAGGGAGAAGCAGCAGGCTGCAAAATTCTCCTGACTCATATCATACACAATTGGCCCAAGCCTGTGGGGTGCTGGAAGCCTTCTGTTCTCAGCCAGATCAAGGCTGAACAGCAACTACTTGGACAAACACAGGTCAAAGGCACTTGAAGGGATCAGCTCTCTTAGAATCAGGTCTACTATGGATAATGAGCCAGAGAACAAAAAGAGAGCACAATTTGCTGTAATTAGGCTATAGCTATATTAGCTATAAGCTACAACTGGTAATATATATGGGTGTTCAGGTTTAGGTTTTTTCTTGCTGCTGGATACATTTTCGTTCTTCAGAGACAGAACATATTATTCCTGGCATAATGTTGTTTATGAAAACATTTCTGGACAATGAATAACTGAATCTTAGTGCTGTGGTCGAAGTCAAGTCAAATAACACTAAAGAGCATTGTTGCTTCCTTTATCCTCAAGTCATTTTTAATAGAGGTCACAGACACAGGTAGGTAAGTGTGAATATTTAATATTTCAGCAATTCTCAGTCATGAGCTAAGTCTCACCTCAGCAAACAGACAAAACAAACTCTACACCTTTAGCTGCTCCCAAACATGACAGGGGAGAGTCTTAGATGAGCAAAAACCTGCCACAAAGAGCTGGTGGCAGGCAGGATGGTAACCAGGTCTCAGCTGCCAGGAATCCAGGTGCCCTTGCCAATCGCAACACCATGGCAGGGCAGCTGAGCTGGGAACAGGCTGCTCAGAGTTTGAAGCCTCTGATGCTGCTGCTGTGCTGTGCTGTGCTGTGTATGCAGCACCCACCCCACCAACACCCTCACCTCTGCCTCAAACAAAGGTCCCTGCTTTAAAGGGGATTAGGCTGGATGTCAGTTCACCAGCTGATTTCCGCTTACTATCAGTACGACCATTTCTCAGTCAATGCAGACATTTCCCCCTCTCCCCTTTACAGTAAAAAGCAAGAATGAAATAAAAGATGTAATCCATGGCACAAGCTTTACTTACATCTGCCTCTATGCCTTGGACAACGAGTGCAGGGTTCAGGGGGAGCCGACAAACCTTTACCTCCTGGAAGAACTGCTGAAGTCTGTGGAGTTCCACCTTTAACACCTCCTGCAACACATGAACTGTTATGGCAACATGAAAGAGCAGCCTTTAAACTGTATTTTAAACAAGCAGTACAGCTTGCCGGGCCAGTAGCAGCCATGTAACCTTGTAAGAGCTAATGAGGTCACACTGAGGTGCAGCTATTAAAAATAAGAACTGTGATTTTACCCCAAACTGATGCTTTATCTGCCTAGATGCACTATCAGCTCAGCCTCTCCTGTAGGTTCAGATGGAGAGACATTATTTACATGGACATGTTTTAACAGGACAATGGGGATTGGCTTCAAACTGAAAAACAGTAGGTTTAGATTAGATATTAGGAAGAAATTCTTCCCTGTGAGGGTGGCAAGGCACTGGCCCAAGTTGCCAAGAGAAGTTGGGGCAGACCCATCCCTGGCAGTGTTCAAAGGCAGGTTGGATGGAGCACTGAGCGGCCTGGTTTAGTGGGAAGTGTCCCTGCCCATAGTAGTGGCTTGGGACTAGATGATCTTCAAGGTCCCTTCCAAGCCAAACCATTCTATGATTCAGCACCTTTCATTAGGGGTCAATTAGCCTTGCATTGTTCTGCTCCATCTCATGTTTTTTGCTTTGCCAGACAACTTCACAATTTGTTGCCTCAACACTGTGATCTCCCTTCCCTGCAAGATTTGGGAGTTTCTCAGTATCACAGTAACTGCAGCCTTGAGATTAATCAACTCTGAATTAGGCATCAGTAATGTATAATTCATTACTGCTGTTTCTTTTTCTTTACATGGATACTCCTTTTGCAAATACTTATATCTTCTTCCTTCCATGTTTGCTTTGCTGCTCTCAGTAGCAGCACTGAGACTTTTCTGAAAAATCCTTTGAAAATCTTTGAATCTTTAAACAAGGGGAAAAGTTTCATGATATCTTTTGTGATAACCAGCAGTGGCAAGTGTATTTTTATTTGCCTTTCTGCTCTGCCTTGCTGTGACCTCAGCAAGAAGCAGTTTTACACATCAGGTAAGTAACAACAGCCATCTAGGAAAATAAACAGTTCTGAATTGGAAACATACCTATGTAACACAAAAGCTGCACCCACTGGAAAGGACAACTGCAATCTGTCAGGAATGCATCTCTGCATATATGTTATTCAGTATTAATTACTGAACATTACATTTGAGATATGAGGTACATTCCACTCTGGTTGTCTTGGCTAAGAAATGAGGATGTGCAGCCTGTCAAGGACATCTCAAAAAAGTCTTCAAGAAACACTGCAGCTCTACAGGAGTCAAATATTTTGGGATGAAGCACTGGATGTGAGCATTCCTTTTGGCAAAATGTTAATCAGTTTTGTTGCCATTATTTCTGGCCACCTCCAAGTCTGGTTGAGAAACCCCTGATGAAGGAATTTAAATGGCTTAAAAGATCTGCTAACCTCAAGAGTAATAGTGATGAGAGTTGCCCCACTAAATATCTGTTTCACTTCTTTTCAGAGCAGCACAAAGTTTTATAAAGTTTAGTCAAACTTGGGTTTATTTATGTAAAGGACATTAAATGAAAGAGGTATCACTTCAGAAAAAAATAAGATTACCTGAAGTATCTTATATGGAAGGGGCAGTATTTTTTAACAAACCTTTCTTTTTGGGTCACTGGCAGCTTTCACTTCTGTGGCAATATCTTCCAGAATTCTGATGAGTCTCCCTTCCTTAGAAAACTCATTGTTCAGGGCTTGTCCAGCACAGAACTGGAGAGCAGCCAGCAGTTTCTTATACCACATTTTGAAATGAACTTCATTCTGTGCATTCTTCAACAGCCTGAAGGAAGGAGAGGAAAAAACAGCTGTGTATCTAAAACTGATTTTTATTTTATATCACTTCTAGCAGGAACAATAAATGGACTCCAGACTAATCTATATTTGGTGACTTTGGATAGCAGAGAATGAAAAAAAATTGTTGCTTATTTGTATTCAATACTCAAGTCCCATTTGATAACTTAATGAGATTCTGAGGGTGTTGAATAAATAGGAACCTGCCATTTCTTATTGTCATTGCAGAGCCTGAACTGCTTCTTATTTCTGCAAGAAAGGTTTGCAAAGTGAAAATAAGTTGCATTTTTTGAAGTCCAGTCTTAAACATATATCCTGAAATCTATTCTTTTTTTCTCCTGCCAGTACACTTACACAAGTAAAGACATCTTTCAGCTGTGAGGTGCACTAAAAGACCATTTTAGCCTAAGTTGTATCATCAGTTCTAGAAACTTCCACTATTTTAAGCTGAGAAGACATTTCTGAAATTGGCTATACTGCTAAAAAGAGTGAAATGAGCCTACTTTATTCCTTTATTTACTGGTAAGTGTTGGTCTAGAGCAAAACCTCAGCTTTTAGTTCTACTGAAGCTAGTAAAAGCTTTGGAACTGGAGTTATGGCCAGCATAAAAGTCAGAAATAAAACCAAAAGTATACATTTTGTTTATCATATTCACCATGTAGTCTTCTGTAATTAAACATCTATTTTGGTCAGGAAAGCTGTGGAGTTTAGAGGATGTTTTCAGTTAATTGAATTGATTATTGTGGAATTTTTTTCCTTATGTGGGTCAGAGGTTTTGGACACTATTTGACTGGTTTTTCTAAGTGCAGATGGAATCACCAGCTTGATATTGCTACTAACATCCTGCCCTTTGCCTGAGGCACTGATGAACTGCTCTTAGCTTTTGCATGAACTTTCCTCCCCACAACTTCATCCTTAAAAACATCTCAAACCATAAATTTCTTATAAATGTCTGAATGTTGATGCAGTTCCCCTTACCTGATGAGGTTCCTCAAACCTAACAAAAAATGCTAGTGTTCATAGGACAGACATCAGAGGAGCTGTGGACTTTCAAGGCATATCACATATGAATATGTCAAATAACAGAAAGCAAAAAACAGGATATGATGTCAAGCACTGATACTTAAAGGTAAAAACCTGTAATTCCTCTAGACACTTCAACTCCTTCAAATTATACATAAGGCATTACAATATTGCTCCTGCAGCACATGCCTCTTTGGGTGATGAGGGATTCTCATCATCTTTAACAAGGCAATGACTCTTCTAGGTCCTCTTTTCCTTTAAAACTCAACACAGAACAATGTCACCTACTCCTTCCTTAAAAGCCTTTCCAGCTACACAAAACCTCTGAACATTTGAGGATTTGAAAATCTTAAAAGAATGTGTGGTGTTTCTATCAGAAATGCCTAGGCATGAAAGGGGAGTGATCTGAGAAGTTTATCATCAGTACTCCCTGAAGGAATCTGAAATGACATTTTTTTTGCTGTAGACTAGCAGAAACAAATAATTGCTTTTTTGGATCCTAAAGAAATACAAGTTGTCATTGCAATGCCTGGTGGAAGGCAAATCCCAGCACACAGAGGCAGCTGTATTCTTATCCTGAACCCTTCACAAACTGAGGAAAGCTGAGAGCATGTGCATATATGGTAGTGGTTAAACAAATTATTTCTTATTTCAATCACAGTAAGTCCAAGATTCATCAGAATGGGATTAATTCGCTTAAATGTAGATAGCTCATGCCATTTTAGACATCCTAGGAAATCCTACTTGGCCTCCAGCTGCTGCCTGGGAAGGGCCTGGATCCACTCAAGGCAGTATCTCATGTGTGCCACTCCCATACAGATGTCTCAGATTCCCTATGCTGTCTAAACCAGCCTATGTTTAGGGTACTGAATCACTCTGCAGTGGCCTCTTAGCTCATTTGTAGGCAAACAAGGCCATTTTAAACAAAAACATACTCTGTCCACTACAGCAGCAAGTCAGCAAGAGGCTCAATGATTAGTTTTTATACAAAAGCATCACTGGCACAGTCCAAACTGCCACATGGGCAGGAATTTTACTCTATCAAAGCAAAGTCCAGCTCAGTCTCAGTGCAGATAAACAACTTGCATTCCTTTTGGTGCCCAGACACAACAAACTCATTCAGTTTTGCCCTGCAAAGACAAGTGCACCTAAAAAAAGACATCACCACTATGCCAGCTATATTGAACCTTCTGTCTGCACTTAGGCTTGCACTGGAATCAGCTCCTTAGCATCTAAATCATATTAATTTACCTACTTCACCTTTAATGGTCCATATTTAGGGGATCCAGAAAGGCTACCTTTTCATGTTGGAGATGTCCCTTTAATCCTCTCAGATATAAAGAATATTAAACCAGCTTTTATTTCTCTAAAACGAAAGGCTTAGAATTTCACATACAGGAAGCAAAATGACAAACCCAAAGTAGTTTACTATTTCAAACAGAGCAACTCCCTGCATAACACAGATCAACTTCGAAGATCCATTTTTTGATTATTCTTATGGCTGAGTGTTCACAGAAAATAAGCTTATATACACATATGATATAAACATTTCTTTTTGACCTGAGAAAGGATTATGGGCCGGATTCAGAGAGCTTATCCATAAGGTGTACATGAGGACAGAGGATGGATGGAGTCTGAATCCTCTCACATGTGATTCTTGAGCCCAGCCCACAGAGAAAGTTGAGGCTGGGCTCAAGAATCATGATCTCACTGGTAAAATCCATTTCCACACAGCTGCAGCCCAGCACACTCTCCACACTGAGCACACATGGCAGCATTTCACAGAGCATGTGCTTCCCCAGCAGCCCTCTGAGGGACTCAGGGCTCTACACTCAAGATGTGTCTAGCAACTGTGGTGCAGCCAGCACAGCTTCCTCCTGCCTGCCCACTGGGGCAGGTGTGCTTCTAAAAGCCTGCAGACCTCAATTTGCAAAATGGTTTGGATTAACTGGGTCTGACTTTTATATCCCTTTGATAAAAGAGGTCCCAAGGAGCATACAAAGGACAGCTTTTAGTGTGGTGACTCAATGTAGGCTTTGCTGAAATGTTTATTTAACAAATGAACAAATATGTTGCTGTAATTCTGTCTCCCCAGTTTCCTGGCACACACATCTTCATCCTGCCACTGCGAGAACTCAGCGGAGAGAGGAATGTCTGCAGCTTCCGAGGTTGCAGGATGGAGAAATGCTCAAGACACTAATGAAATTTTCAAGTTAGAACAGGATGCCTAGCTGTGACAGACCAAGACAAAACTGGAATGATTTAAAACTCAAGGCTGCCAGTAGAGAAGCACGTGAAGTTGTTTTTTCCCTGACAATTTTCACAGGATTCTGCAAGACAGAACTCAATATAAAACTGTGGCTCTGTGCCAGGCCTAGAGAGAGGATCTTGCTCCTAACAGCAGGAAGACTTCCTTACTCTTTTCAGGGTTCTCTGCTTTGGGACAAACACCCTTGTTCTCAGCAACACCACAGGGATTCAGACACTGTCCCAAGGTCACTTCTGTGAAACAGCACAGAAGGATGCTGACCTGAAATTTGGCAATGAAGCAAACTAGACTGCTTCTGCCTAGCAGCAGTTAGTGCCCTAGTCAGGTACTGGGGTGCCCTGAAAGATGCCCATGACTTCTGCAAGCAGCTGCTTCTCTTCCTTCCTGTGTGCACCTGCTCCATGCCTGCAAGGTGGCTCCAACCCCATTTTCTGGCACTTTCAGCTGCAGAAATGTGTCTGTGTTTTCTGGATATAGAAACACAAGTGTGCTGAAGAGACTTTTGCCATAGGGAAGGATAGAAGGTGGGACTGAATCAGGCTGAGTTGGCTCTTGTGTCAAAAGAGAAACAGGACTTGACCTAGCAGCTATGGAGAAAAGGGAAATTAAGAAAAAAAAAGAAGGAAGGAAAGAGATTGGATGGCCCTTGGTAGCAAAACAGGTGAGCTGGCCTCATTCCCCTTCTGTGGTGCTGAGAGACAGGGAAGCTGACACAGTCTGCTCTCTGAGCTGCATTTGGCAGACAAATGAAAGAGTGAGGCAGCTCAGACAGCTCTGCTGCTTCAACATCTGTTCCTTGTCTCCTTCAGAAAGGGGAGCAGGGTGAACCAGAGAGCAGTGCCTGACAGGACAGATTAGCTCACAGGTAGCCTGTTAAACCATGTTGTAGCAAAAACCAAACCAACCTAGAAAAGGAAAGGATCTCCAGGATCTATTGGAGGCTTAGCACCTGCCTGCTATGAAGGAGTAAGGCATAGTTTGACTGTTTGATACACGTGGTGTCAAGAGTAATGACCCTAGTTAATTTATTTCCAAATGATGCTTGGTATTTATTACACAAAAGCTGTGCCCACCAGCACACACACTGTGCACTCTTTGCTTGAAGTGTTTTGAGTTCAGAGACACATCATGAAAAAGAGGTGCCTTAGGGCTTTAAGGTGAGTGCTGAGGTATTTCCTGTTGTTGTTCAATCTTTACTAAACGTGACCAAAGAAGTCAATACTCTTTGTTCTGAAGGAATATTTCATGCTTGCTTCCTCTTTCACTAAGCTGGAGGCAGAAGGAGTCACAGAAGAACAAAACAATAGTACAAGATTGCTGCTCATTATGGCAATAATTGCTTTAAAATTATTCTCCACAGCCTTTGTATCAAAGATTAGCACACAAAAACACTTCTCTAGCACTGCACAGCTTCCATGGCTGAGGTTGCCATCCATCTTGATTATCCCTAGACATCCTGCAAAGCTCCTAAGCTGTCCTTTGTGCTCTATTGTGCCATGGAGCTATGGCACACGCCTGAAGCATAGAACTGATTTCATTTTCAACTCCTTGAAGAAAACGTTTTACTGCCTTTATTTTTAAACAGGAGAAAGCCTTGAGCAACCTGGTCTAGTGGGAGATGTCTCTGCCCAGGACAGGAGGTTGGGACTAGATGATCTCTAAGGTCCACTCCAATCTCTTAACATACTATGATACCTGTTGCTATTAATTATTCAGTTGCAAGTAAAACCTCTCTTAGTTCTCTTACTTTTACCTCCCTCAGATTACACCAGACAAGGTTTTTATTTCCCTGACAGTGATAATGACAATAACCCCTTTGACAGAGATGTCATCATAGTAAGTACTGCACTAACACTGTGGACTCCAATGACTTCCCTGTTCTAACCTGTTGCCCTCCATCCCCTACACCTGCAACTCCCCTTACTCCTCTGCAGGGTACAGCCAAGTCTGCATGTCTTTCCAAGCCTTTCTCACTTGCTAGCTCATCTGCTCAGGCATGGCCTCTTTATACACAGCCAAGCCCTAAGACAGAGTGGGGCCAAGCTGGCAAACACAGTTGTAGCTCTTCTGCTCTCTTTTCCAGTGCCCAGGATGGATGACCGAACTTGCTGAAGCTCCCAGCATGTGCCTGTAGGATGGCAGCTTCAGAGAACAGAAAGGACCACTTGCACTTATTGTAGTGTAATCTCTATTCACAGCCACTGTTACAGCCTCAGTGAGACACTGTCCACTCCTGGACAAAAAATAAAATTAATTAAGCTTGCTGAAAAGCCTTCAAGTGGCTCTGTTCTCACAGTCCTTTGTCATCCAAGAGAAGCATACAGACTATCTCTGTCAACATCCTTTAAAAAAGCAAATACAGGATAATACCTCTGATTTTAAACTAACCCCAGATTCCAGAAAGGTGTAGTTTATGTACTACATATCAAAAAAGAAAACAACAGCATCACCCTGGACAGAAATATTTGGGCATAGAAGTCAACAAAACAGACATAAACCCAAACCAACAACTGAGAAGCACAAAACACCTAACATGCTGAGAACAACACAATTTCTGCAGGGGAGAATGGGAAGCAAAGTCAATTAAACAGAAGAGTTTGTGTACAACAAAGATGGAAGGGAGATTGGGGCTCTCCCAAGTGGATGTAGTACTGAGCATTTTCCATAACTTTACAGAAACACAGCGTGAGGCCATTGACTCTACTGGAAGGATAAAGACTGAACTTTGTTTGCTCTCCCTTAATTTGATTGAGTCCAAAGCCAACAGAAAGGGAAAAGCACCAAAGGGCTCACCAAATTCTGCCTCACCTGCTGATCCTTCACCTTTCTATCTAGAACAAGAAGAGAATGGAAGTTTACATTCCTTGAGTAGACTGAGTGAAGTGTGGTACAATATTTTCTCTCAATCTTTCTAACCAAGTCTCCAGGATAGAACAGCAGCTGTTCAGTAGCTTGCAGCACCTGTCCACTTTTGGCTCTTCACACTTACCTGAGAAACCTGCAGTCAGTTTCATATGCTGCTTCTCATCTCAGAGCTGCTTTTACAGACTCATTTGTCAAAGCATTACCCTTGAACAGAAAATACCTCTGCTTAAGGTGAAATTTTAACATACCACCTGATGAATTTGCTTTTGTTTTACTGATTCTTTTGTTTGTGACATAATTGAAAACAGATGTCTATCACATCGGTCTCCCTCACACAACAAAATATTGTTGCAAACTTATTACAAAGTATTCTGGTTAGGCTTGAGAAAGACAACATTGCTGTTCTTTGCTAATCTTCTCTCAAAGATCTTTATGAACAATGTAACACAATTTGCATTCAGACAAATCACTTGATTCAGTAGATTCAATTGATGCAGCTCCTCCCACTCCCACTGAATGCCTTAACTGTGGAATGCATGTCCTGCTGACTCACAAAAAATGAGCAGATCAGGGAAAACAAAGGCTGTGCTACACTGTCCAAGCAACTTGCCAAACCCTGCTGAGGCTGCCTAGCAGAAAAATATTTTATTTGATATGTAATATAGTTAGTTGCACACACTTCTGCGTTAAGAAAATGAATCCCAGATAAAACTGGTTTTGTCTGGAGAGAGCTTCAACCTGAAATTAAAAGAACCTTGAAAATAAACTGCATCGAGTACTAACAGGAAAGTATAAAGGTGCACAGGTACTGCTATCACTAGCAGATAGAGATGCTACTTGAGCTAAGGTCTAAGCACAGAATGATCATCCTCACAACATATCTTCTCCAACTTGTCTGTCTCTTTCTGCTCCAATTGGTAAACTGTGTGGGATCTGCAAGCAGCAGAGGACCAAATTTATTAGCACACTGTCACAACACAGAAAACACCTGCAGCAGAACACCAGTGTAACAAAACTAGTGGTTGTTTCCAACAGCATCTGTATACAACAGTGCTGACCTCACAGGATCTGTGAGTGAGGGCTCATGGTCCACCAAAGAAATCACCCTAATAAAGCATCAATCAAAGGTATGAAAATTAGTAGCCTTCAAACCTGAAGTGGTATTAGTACTAAGAGTGACTTAAGCTCAAGCCTACAACTGTAGGTCTAACTTTCAACTATGAATAGAAAAAGTACTACTGCTTCAGTAAAGAGAATAATTACATATCCAAAAACTGTATTCTGAATTTAAAAAATTGAAGCTGCTCAGCAAAGGTATTGCATTTAATAGCTACATGAAAATTATCAATGGGACTGTATTATTTTGCATTCAATGAGAAACTTGGCGCTCAAGCCTGACATCAAGAGTTCCACCCTTGCCAGGCTTTCTTTCTTGGTACATCCCTGTCTGTGCTTTTCCCAAAACTGCAGCTTTTCTCCTCAGAACAAATGCCATATTGTTGTCAGAATTTCACACAGTATCTTACACCAGAACCAGCAAGCCTGAAAGCTCTCAACGATCTATCTTTGTAATAGCTTCGAGTAAATTCACGCCCAGGAACTGAAATGTGCCATTCATTCCAGGCATAACAGGAATTGTTGTGTTCTTCCCAGTGGGTAACTGCACTGGAAGCCAGCAATGAATGGGATTAGATGGGATAATCACCACTAAAATAAGCAGCCCCAATGGCTTTATTGGGATGCTGTCCAATATGCCAGCAATTAATTGAATGCAGGAGGTGACTAAGCTACTCTACTTTCAAACCACATAAATAAAATGCAAAATTAATTCAGGTTGAAGCAGTCCACTAGAGCCAGTGGAGTTTCTCAGCTTTGTACTGTTTCTCAACTCAGGCCACAGTTATCACAGCAATACACCAAGGAGACACTGGAAATGCTTTTCTTCATCTGCCTCTTGTTTAGGCAGTTTATGTCTACCAAAATAGTGCCTGTGGTTCCTATTAGCTTCACAGCTGGAACAAAAATTACCTCATGACACTATAAACCAAAATGTATGACACAAAACTTACTTCTGTATGATTCTGCAAGCACTGGAAATCCAAATTTGTAAATCCAAACTGACACAAAATTGCAGAATTAAACCTGAGTTACACTGTAACACTTTGATTAACCTCATTTTACTTTTTGTTTGTTCAGGGCCTTTTATTTTTTCAATTGTGCTGATTTTAGCTGGGGTAGAGTTCATTTTCTTCACAGTAGCTGGTATGTGGCTGTGTTTTAGATTAGTGATGGAAACCGTGGGTAATTCAGGGATGTTTCAGTTATTGCTGAGCAGTGTTTAAAGAGCCAAGGCCTTTTCTGCTCCTCACCCCAACCCACAACTGAGTGAGCTGGGGGTGCACAAGGAGCTGTGAGGGGACACAGCTGGGACAACTGACCCCAGCTGACCAAAGGGATGTCCCATATCATATGGATCATGCTCAGCATATGAAGCTGGGGGAAGAAGGAGAAGGGGGAAGAGATTTGGAGTGATGGCATTTGGGCTCCCAAGTCACTGTTACACATGATGGTGCCCTTCTTTCCTGGGGATGGCTGAACACCTCCTGCCCATGGGATATGGGGAATTAATTCTTTACTTTGCTTGTGTGCACAGCTTTTGCTTTCCCTATTAAACCCTCTTTATCACAACACAGGAGTTTTCTCACTTTTCCAATTCTCCCCCCCATCCCACCATGGGAGACACTGCTGTGAGGGCCTTGGTTGCCTTCTGGGGTTAAACCATGCCATTAATATACTAATACAGAAATAGCTTCAGGGAGAAAACTAAAATTGTCTTTCCACAAGGTCATTAAGGCCTTTGGCTGCTTATATTAGGAGCAGTTCCAGATTTTACTCATACATTCTGAGCCAGATCTGTACTTCACAATACTAGAGTTTTCAGATTACTGTTTTTTACAACTCTGCATGGGGAAGGAAGGTTTGGTTGTGGGGGGGAGAGAATAGGATGAGACAGTGACATTGTTTTTCAAACATTATGTCATTCAAACGAACCTGTGCAGCAGACCTGTTAATTTTCCTCTTTGCTCTACACTCAGTTATAAGAATTTCCTTTGTTTAACAATGTCTACACTCAAAGCTGCTATCTTTCGAGCAGAGTCTCAGATTTTTGCAGAAAAGGTGCTCAGATGTCAACAGCAGAGGATCTATGAGATTTGATACACTCAAATACATGGGGACTTAATGTTTCTTTCAAGTCAGCATCCCTTCTACCTCTCTGGAAGAACCTGTCTGTAGATCCACTGTGTTTTCAGCACAGGTCATACAGCCAGAACAGGAACTGATCCCGTATTTCTTCCTGACATGTCAGTCTCTTCTGGATCTTTACTTTGATCACTGCTCTAGCTAGTAGCTTATCTTACTTTCCCAATATCTAACAAAGGGAACTCTATTCAGATCACTGCCTACACAGGAATAGAGAAGAAAAATGAACCTCAGCTCAGGTGCTGTAGTTTTTCAGCAAGGATGAGACCTCGGTGTAATGCCAAGATTGCAAAAAGCTGTTTTCAGTAGTCCTCTCCTATCTGACATAGTTTGCTTTCTGTAAGGTGTTGAGTCTTCTTTTCCTGTCAGTTTGCTGTGTGGCATCTCAATGCTGCACAGCAACAAAGGATGTTTGGATCAGATCACTGGATCACAGCAGTGTGTTAACTCTGTGCATGTGTGTGACTGTCAACAGACTAACTCTGAGAGAACCTTCACAGCTCACATAAAGTGCCATCATGAACACATACAGTGCTTTATACTTCAAAATTAATTGGTAAAACTCATTTGTTTTCAGGGAATAGAAGAGAGAAAACCAGACTTTTCAATGGGGGAATTGCTACAGTCCAAATAACACTTTTTCATCTTTTCATGATTCTGACTTTCAAGGAAGAAATCTCCTCAGACTACAGCTCTCCTTATGCACAAGGCTATTCTGCAGTGTTCTTCAAATAAGATGGTATCTACCACATTTTAATTTAATTACAATAGAGGAGGTAATGAAAGATGGTTCTAGATAGCTCATTTCTGTCAGTAACAGGACAGAAGAACAAGCATTTACATTGTGAAGAAGAATGTTTCTGTTATCTTCATACCCCTTTTCTTTCTAGGCCCTGTTCTATTTCTTCCTGTTTGGTTTTATTTTCTTTCCTTTCTTGGTCTCTATAAATTTTTCACTCCCCCTTATCTATAGCAATAGTATCTCTTGTGAAGGTAGGAGAAGAGAGCAGAACAGAGAAGGAAGTACCTTTAGATTTCTCCAGTTTAAAAACTGAGCTGGCTCTGAGCTTCCTTCCATTTCACTGCTTTCTTGCCACCAAATATTGGCTTTGTAAAAAGAGAAGTCAGAATCTGAAGTCAAGCTCATGTAACCAGGGAAAGATTGCTCTAAGATTATTAGTAAGAGAAAACTTTTCTTTTATAGTTGGCCCAAGGGCACTTTCCTAGCTGACAGCTGGTGTAGTTACCATGGAAAACAGGAGTGCTGGAGGGCAGGCACAGTAGGAAAGTGAGACACAAACCTATGTAAAATTAGGTTGGCTTAGTTTGCAGAGGCTTCCTGAAATTAATCTCTCATTTTTCAGACAGCTTGTTGCTCTTTCATTGCTGGAAAGCAGACATTGAGTCTCATCTAGGTTTACAAGTCCATCTTAGCTCTGCTAAGATGTGTTCACAGCTGTGGGACCAGATCTGAATAAACTTCTGAATAAACTAAAATCCCTTTTAATGAACCCCTAACCAAGAAAGTATTACTTCTTAAGCTTTTACCAAGGAAATTTTACATCACTCTCTTCAGCTCAAACTGTATATTCTAAGGGTTAAAATCCACAGATTTTAATGGCAGAAAATTTAAAGCAAGTATAAGAATGAAAATCCCTTGAATTTTTGATTTTCCTTGACGGGTGGCTTTGAAAAAATGATTTTTCTATGCTTTTGTTTTCCTTTTCAAAAGAGGAAAAAAATATTTCTCATAGGCTTTCACAGAGGATGTTGTGTTTGTTTATAAGCTGCTCTTATGCCACAGAGGTAAATGCCATGGCAAATAGGTCTTTTTAATAACATTGCCACTTCCTTCCCATGTGGAACTCATATAGGCAGCATTTTTCAATCATATGGGAGAAAATAACAGCCCAGGGCATTTTTTTTCTCAGGAGAACAGCAGAATTCAGATTCAGTTGTTGTGATGAAAAGTTCAGCTCTGGTTCCAAGATTCACAATCACATTTGTGGCAGTATTATTGCAGTAAGCAGATGTCATATTTCCATATGTCCTGAGTCAGGTAAAGAGTGGAGCAAGCTCTCCAGGGGCAGTTACTGCATTGGCAGAATAAATATAGATCAGCCATCTGACACAAAATGCCACTGGGACTTGGAAATTCACTGGCTCTGCTATAGGCATCTTTCTTGCTGTCCTTATGCTCAGTCCATGTGAGGATGCAGCTGCATAGCAGACTGAGAGGCAGAAATCCTAACTTTCCTCCCCTCTCCCACCATATAAAAGCTCTGTGAATATCCCTGAATCGACCACATTTCTTCTGTGTACTCCGCTGACTGACCGAAAATACATGTGTGCCAAAGATTAATATGGATCAGTGCCATGTTTTTTTCTACCAGCCAAGCACTGGCAATACTCACAGGGTAGCAGCCATGGGTGAGCCATGCAGAGCCAAGGAAAATAGTGTCTAAACCACCTTTAAACTGCTGTTTTACAAATTCCTGATGATAAAGCACTGCAACAGCTGATGACTGCATGTGTCAGCTATAAACTGATGCAAAAAAAGGATCATAAAGTGTTCTTTAAATGACTTTCCACTCTCATACCATAAGGAAGGAACGTCCTTCTGAGTGACACACAGAACAAAGTACAGCAAGCACATTTGCCACAACTGCTGCTTAAATTCACTTTGCCAAACTGCCCTATCAACAAAGGCACATACATGAGATCTGAGGGCTATGCTAGTCACTCAAAAGCTAAGCAGTGCCTACTAGACAAGTTTAATTAATAAAAGTGCTTCTCCTGATGGAAATCATCACATACAATGAATGACATTGTGGAGCAGGTTAAGTAGAAGAATAAATCCTGACTTTTAATACCAGACTCAAAGGAAATGCTACACAAGCATTGGAATCTTGTTTTCTGTTTGACCTCCTCCATGCCCAGTGCTCACAGGATAATTATTACAGATGGCAACATTTTTTTTCTCAGACAGAACCCAACTTCCCTTGCTAGTGTACAAACAAGGTCTTCCTACAGTTCAAATGTGTAATGTGTTACAATACTCATGCTGAGGGACTGTCCTTTCAGTTAATCCAAGCCCATGAATTAGACTGTGGAAAACCCTGTTCAGTCCCTTCTCCATTAGCCAAGATGGCAACTGCCACACTGGAGCTAATGAGCCTGATTAATATCAATTCAGTAAATTAAACCTTTTTCCAGGCATCAGATGATTTTGTACTAATCCAGACATTTATATGGATTTAATATCAGTTGACATAACATAATTTCTCATTTAACACTAATTGAAAACTACTGGTTTCTTATTACAAAGAGCATTTGCTGTCACTTACAAATGATGGCTTTTTAGGAAGCTATTTTTCAAATAGTATCAGCATCAAATTCCATGTTTTCTGCCTAGCTGCAGAACTTTGATACCCAAGTGTGTGCCTGGTCATGTGGGCAGAATGGAACAATCAGGTAATTTCTCTTAAAGGTTTCCAGTTTAAGCAATTTTCTTCATATTTTCCATTATATATTTGTAAAAGCACTGATTGAAGCAAATGAACAAAAGAAACAACTCTTCATTAAGCAGTGTTGTTCAGCCCCTCTAGCTGTTTTGTTTCCCCTACTAAATAATTTTGGGGTTGTTCAGCTTGATTTCAGGCTTGGTTCCTTCAGATGCTACAGAAGAAAATGCACATCCCTACTGCTATGCCGTTTGCTCTTAAATCTAATGTAACAAATAAAAACCCCTCTCTGGTTAAAACGGAATGTGAATACTGATGGATGAAGGAAGTGACAAGAGTTAGGAAGAAGCACAGTGCATCACACTTCTGGGTCAAAGACAGCATTAACATTTGTGCAATGGAGTGTTTGCAGTGGCCCAACGCTGTTGTCATTGATGGCAAGTGGAATCCTTTGGGGCTGAACATATCACTTGACCCTACTTGTCTGCCTGGATCCTATCCTGTGGTTTTCATCATGACACTATCTTTCAGCTGTAACATGACCTGTGTAGAACACTACAGAAAGTTATTGCTTAAAGTCCCCATCCAACAGATGATACCTATCACAAATTGCTTATTTATAGCATCATAGTATATTAATGGGTTGGAATGGACCTTGCAGATCATCCAGTCCCAAACCCCTGCCCTGGGCAGGGACACCTCCCACCAGAGAAGGTTGATCAAGGCTTTTTCCAACCTGATTTTGAACAATGCCAGAGTTGAGGCATCCACAACCTCCCTAGGCAACCTGTGTCAATGTCTCATAACCCTCACAATAAAAAAATTCTTCCTAATATCTAACCTAAATTTCCTCTCTTTTGATTGTTACCAATTACTTAGTGAACATATCATTCTCAATCCTCCCAATGTCGAGAGCACCCTTTGTGCAAGATGCTAAGGACCACACTCATGGCTCAAGAATTGAAGGACTGTGGAAATGGAATCAGTAAAAATGCAATACAGCTACAAAATTAATTTGTAACTTACAGAAATATGAAACAGCTGATGTCAGGAGGGACCTCAGGAGATCTTCTGGTCTGGTGCCTGTTCTAATCAGAGCTAGCTCTGCTGCTGGATCTGGTTATTCAGAGGACTTACCCTCAGCAGCAGGTTGGGAGAGTTCCTGAGACGGGGGAAGGACCATCAACGATGATGAGACCCCAGAAACAAGGTGGTTTCTAATGATATGACCTAACAACAGGCAGGCCTCTAATTCAGCCAGTAACATGAATAAGCATGCCAAGAGCTAAGTTCTAAGTTGTGGACATCACTCTGGTCTGCCTTCATTCCTACCAACTGCACTGAAACTCAAAGACAATTTCTGGAAGCACTTCTAGCCAAGGCTCAGCTGTCACAGGAACAGCAAATACTTCAAAATTCCTGTGATATACATTAATCTTAGGGTGTGAACAAAGACTCCTCATTATTCTTTACACTGTCTAAATCACATCAGTCAGAACTACCTTTGGGTAAAGGTTTGCAGATATTGGGGTTTGCTTATGCCACTGCCTGCACATTCTCTCGCATGTTTACAATGCAAAAAACGTCAGTGTGTCTTTCTCTGAATGAACAGGAGACTATTTACTTACCACTATTTGGCCTACAGTCTTTCAGGTTCATAGAGAAGCTATGACAGGCAAAGGAGGACAGTTCAGAGTCAAGATTTGTGTGCAACAATCAAGTACAAGTCTCCAGTGGCTCCTCCAAAAGGAGAGTTGATGGCTGCTTGTCCTCTACAATCAATAACTTAGACCAAGATAGAAGCACAGAGTGGTTGCATTTCTAGGCACAAAGGTCTCCAGAGGAACATGGAGCAACACAGGCAATCAAATCAAAATTACATTATCCATAAAGGGGAGAGCAGCAGTGGTTATACTTGGGAGTAATGCTTCTTTGTGGATGTGGTTCTAGATCTCCCAGTGCTCTTGGGAAGTCACCTGAGTCTAAACTGCTGGGAAAAAATATTATTTAATTCTTCAAGAACATGGCAGAACTGTGTTACTTATAGTACTACTACTAATCTCTGCTCTCCTCTTGCTTTTCTGCATCCTTCTTCCTATAGAAATATTTTGCTTGCTGCCCTCAGTTCCCTTAGTGACCACTCTGTACCCCTTAGCCTGCCTAAGGCTCTCCTGAATCACTTCAGACAGGTCCACACCTCTGTGCAGACACTGCAAACATTGAGGCAATTCCCTCCTATCTCAACCCAGTGAAAACTACTCAGACTCCTGTGCCTGGGAGAAGAACTGGGGTCTCGAAGCAAAGAGACAGAAATGCTTGCAGAGCCAGGTGGAGGGAATTCCCAGTTTCAACCCCTTCCAGACTCATGCTACTGTGCACATTACATCCCCTACTCATTTCCAAATGAATCTTGAAGAATCTCGGGAGTGAAGTGGAAGGAGGCCTTGGAGGGAACAGTTATTTTAATTTCACTGGATGACAGACTGTGAACAATTGCTGGGGGAGGCTGAACATCAAAACTGAGCACTTATGTAAGGGGGAAAAAAAAAGAATTATTTTTTTTAATCTCCTTGGCTATAAGCCCTAGTGCACAGGCTGGGAAAATGACGTGTAAGAAGCATAAAACAGGATTTTATTGAGAGATATTTTGAGGGCTGTGTTGTTGTTCACACTGAAACACTTAGGGTTACCCTTTATGCCTAAGGATTTGAACTCTCCAAGCCATATATTAAATGAGGGAAGAAAGGAAATCCTAGTTTGTGAGAAAGGGATGGTACCAATTCGAAAAGATCATCCACCTTGTATGTGCCACTGCTTCTTTATTCAAGTGGCCATTTAATTTTTCTTGCTATGTTGTATTATTAGGCACTGGCACAGGTTGCCCAGGGGTGTTGTGGATGCCCCAACCCTGGCAGCATTCAAAGCCAGGTTGGCTAAAGCATTAAGTATTAAGACTTTTCTTTCAGCTTCATCTGGCACTTTTCATACCACCTGAATGTTTGCATCTAAGCTCAGTGTTTCTGAGAAAACCTTTGATGTTGATGAATATTTAAAAAATAAATAGTGAAAAATTCCTTACTAACTAGTTTCCTGTCAGCCACTGATACAATAATGTGATAACACAGCTCTGAACACCTTTACATAGGAGTAAAGGCCTTTCAGAGACAGAAGTCAATTCTTGTAGCCTGATTTCCTTTCTGAAACAAATAGTGTCATGAACTTTGCCAAACAGTACTGTGTGTATTTGGTAAGACACCACAGTGAAAGCTAAAGAACAATTCACCTGTCTGTCTTCAGACTGTGATGCCTGCTGCTTGTATGAACTACTGGGTAGAATTTTACAGCCTTTGGATTTGGAAGGAATCTTAATGCTTTTAGATTCACTGGTCACTTTCTGCTGTTTCTTTCAAGGGTCCACCATACATCAGTTTCAACCAAATGGGCTCTTTGCCAAGAAAACACTGAATGAGATGATGTGAGACAATGCTCTGTAGAATAATTCTCATGCTTAAAAGGAGGTTATTACATGATAGCAGTGTTGTTCAAGCAAAAGAGCTGTGCAAAGACAACTCATCTGACAGTTCTTTCTTTCCTCTCTCAGCTTATTTTTAATTTGGGCACCATCCAAATGGCCACATTATGATTACAGACTAATATACCATTGAATATGGGAGAGCATTCAGAAAGCAATTAATGCCTAGGGAAGTATTTTCAAACAGCAAGGCATTTATGAGTTGAATCCTGAAATATTCATCCTCTGCAAACATCTAAAAATACTCAATTCTAATCATTCTGCACTGTTAACCTGACAAGACCTTTTATCAATCCTTGCCCTCTCCTCCCTAGAAAAACTTATTTTAAAATATTTATAGTAGAAAAAAAGATGTTCATAATTATATTTGGGTTTACATTAGGGAATTCTTTTCTCAGAAAAAATCCTACAAATAGAAGAAAAACAACAAGCTAACTCTCTGTTGAATCATGTACTGATGAAACATATTCAACAATGTCTAATTCATGATTCTGTTTTCTCTAATGTTTCAGTTTTTGAGGCAAAGGTCCAAGGCTCAGTTTTCATTCTGGTAGAGAATGATGACTAAACCTAGAAATATTAACCACAGAAACACACAACATTAAAATGACAAATAATTCATCACACTCATGTCCTGTATCCACTTGAAGTCTCCCTCTGTTTATTCATACTCTGCCTTAAAGACCTCACTGACAGTGTTCAGAAATAGGAATGATTTACAGAACTCACACCTGCCAGACATAGCTGTGATCAACTGCAGAACTAGAAATAAAGACTCCAAACACATTAATCCAAGAAAATCAGGGCCCGAACTACATTTATTCAAGTCACGTGCCAAGAACTTTGCAAGAAAAACGGATTGGAAACAACTCTCTAGGGTAGCTCAAGACAAATTTTGCCCAAAATTGGTTCAAACAGCTCTAGTTAAAACACAAAAAGCTAAGCTAGAAAGAGAAAAGTACCTATAACAGAGAAAGACTTATAAAAGGTTTTACATCATCTGATGCAATTTTGAACCATCTGCAGACTCATTCTGCATACAATAATTGCCATTTATAGAAAACCAAAAGCTTTACACAAAGGAAATCATAATGAAATTGTTTCCAAACATTCAGAAAAGGTAAAACCTGAAAATGAAAGCATAAAATATGAAGAAATTTAATTTTTTCAGATATTCTATCTGGCAGATTTGAAGTGAGGCATCTTCTCCTAGCATTTCACCTCAGCAGTCAGAATCAGTAGCACCAGCACAGTGCAGGATTGCTCTGGGCTGCAGAGGCAACATTTCCCCAGTGAAACACATCTCCAACTCTTCAGCCGAGAATCACAGGAGATTCTTTCCAACTAAGGCTTTATCTCTTCAAAATCATTACCACCTGCTTTGGGAAATTTGCATCATCCCTATATGACAGCTACTTTTATGATTTGGACATTTCAGGTTGTTAAAGTAGGTCACTCAATATTGGCCTAGCTCAAAGAATCCCTAAAGCTAATTTTGGACAAAGATTCTTGGATGACTTTCAGTCCTCTTTTTCCAGCAGTCTTTAACAGTATAAAAAACCAAAACAACTCCACATCCATCAAATTCATGACTGAAAATTATCCATTTGAAGTGACAGATGAATGTTTTGTTAAAAGTTTTCCTACTCTGGTTTACATCCCCAAATGTTTCTCTGGGCTGAGCAAACACTACGCAAGATATCTACGTCAGGAAAGATTTTGGCTCGCTGTTTTGTTTTTGCAAGAAGCAACAATAAAACACTTTTTAATGGAAAGAAAAGATGAAAGGCAGAGATAAAAGCTGAGTGTGACATCTGCACAGAGCCCTGCTCTGAATCCCTTTCTCAACAACCCACTCCACTTCCTCAGCCTTGTTCAACTCCACAAGCAAATTGTTACAGTCCATCATATCCCAGCACCAGGGACATCATAACACACCACCAAGATGCTCTGTGCAATCCTTTCTACAGAGGTTATCCAACAGACAAACTCATTTTTCACATCCAGTTACATTATTGGAGGGGTTACGACAGCTCTGACTTGAAGCTTGCAGGGAGTTTTCTGGCATAACTGTCACCTTCAGCACTTTTAAACGTAAAAGGAGCCAAACCCAAAATAAATCAGGCAAACCATGTTTGGAAAAACAATGCATTGGAAAGCATTTTCCTTAGTGCTACCTCAGAAATCAAACAGCTACAAGAATTAAGGCTTTTCTGAACCCTTTTCCTTTCCCAGTTCTAAGTTGGTTCACTTGCACACACACACACATTGCTGTGGCTTTTCATTGCAGTAATGTGCACTACTAACTGGCATTTACAGACCTTTTTATGTTGCACTTGACACTATTAAATCCTCTTTGAATATGACTTCTGGCATGGAATTTCCTCTGTGGAAAACACAGGGTGGGACATGCACAGGGTTATCTCTATGGTCAGTAACTTGTTTAGTGCAGTTGAATGTTTGCCTGCACAAATAAAACCAATGATGAGAACAATCATGCTTCACTCCATTCTCCCCTTGATATATGATCACAAGTGTCCCTCACCTCTTCCCAGCCTGGACAAACACCTAACATTCCAAGATTTCTAGATAACACATTTGTTCTCTTAAGAACAATTAACATAATTAAAACCAGACACATGCACAACTCTGTTATTTCTGTCCTTTGTCAAGGACTCACCAGATTATCTCATAGTCACTAAATTACAAAAAGCTTTGTTTTTTTACTAATTTTCAAACAGATTTCATTTTAAAACCAGTTGCAGTTTTTAACAGCCTGGGAAAACTAATTCCCTCTTTATATTTAAAATGCTAAAATGCCACATTTAGACTCTTTGTTAACCTTTCCCTGTAGAGTTTCCAATTTGATTTTTAATTCTTTGGAAGTTATTTTCATTTTCCCTTTTCGTTAGAATATTGAAATTTTAAGATGTTATTACTTTTGTCAGAATATGTCCAAATATTTCAATTTATAAAAAGAAATCATAGCATCTGCAGCATCTTTGCTCTTTGACAAACGTAGGTTATGTGCAAAGCCATTTAAATTAAGTAAGTGATCTTATTTCTTAGATGCTTTTCTCATCCCAGGGAATAACTGCCTGATTTTTTGGGCAGTATTGACAGACCCATAGCTAGACATGGACAGCAGCTAGTACGTCCTGTTAGGAATTCCAGCTGTGACCACAGCTAGTTCACTCCTCTTTCTTTGGAGCTCAGTCTAAAATGCTATTTTTTTTCTTAAAATCTACAGTGTGCTTAGTGAAATGTAAGATGTGGTTTTGGGGAGTGAAATGCACTATTTTCCCACTCACTCTGTGAAGGTCAGACCCAACAGTTATGTTACTTCTTTGTGCTTCTTCACAACAAATCTCTTTGTGCCATTTGACACCATCTCTTTCTAAAACTGGAGTCTGAGAACACTGAAAGTCTGTAAACTAGGAAACAAACTAATTATCCGTCTGTTTTCCAAGGCAATAATCCAAGTCCCACATGGCTAATAATGCAGCACTTAGCACAGGAGACAGCTGAATCATTAGCTCACAAAAATAATGTTCTAATGGTGTTATTTACTATACACATAAGTAAGTAGGGGGAAAAAAAAGTCTCCAAATGACTGGCACTTCATGAGTAACAATTCTGAGTTCAGACCTAAATTCCCTAGGTATGATCTGTGGCTGAGGTTCTCTGCAGTCAAAACACACTGATGATCACATCAAGTACTCTGAATTCAGATGAAATTTATAATCCTTACTTGGTTGAATCAAACATGTATTTGAACTGGCTATTCACAGGTTTAAGGTTACATATATGATTAAGTGATCTTT
This sequence comes from Acanthisitta chloris, assembly GCF_000695815.1. Taxonomy (NCBI): domain Eukaryota; kingdom Metazoa; phylum Chordata; class Aves; order Passeriformes; family Acanthisittidae; genus Acanthisitta; species Acanthisitta chloris. Next base: position 53,531 of record NW_008686482.1, read on the forward strand.
CGATTCTGATCAGTTAGAAGGCTCAAATTAACACAAACCAAACCAGATGTCTCTTGTATTTACATTCCTGTCATTTGAATGGGTTGGGCTTTTCAGCCTGCTCTACACAGCTATTTAGGAAGTTCATTAATAACTAGCAGACTTGATAACTGCTGTCAGAGAAAGACACTATAATGCAGGAAGAGAAAGAGCTGGAGGATGGTCACCTGTTTAATGTTCAGATAATTAAGAGTGTTGGACAGATGAGTATCTGCTTGATTTATTCCTTCTTTTGAAGTCCTCAAGGAAATTATGGTCAACATAGATCAGTTTTGACAGTGAAAGATATATTTTCTTTCAGAAAATATGAAGCAATAGTCTATTGTTCCAGTGCTGAATGAAAGTAAGAGCTAACAATTTTGGAAAAGAAAGTATTAAAGTACAACAAAGCTCCCAATAGTAGAAAAATGTAACTAGGGTGTTTTTAAACTTTTATACATTGCTTATTTTTGCTTCTTACAGTTCTTTCTTTTCTTTATATAGAAAAAGACATAAAAATCAAATATTTTGTTCTAGCCACAAAATCAATAGTGTAATTCACGCTGTTTTCAGTGTGCTGGATTCCACTAAGAGTTCCTTTTTCATCTCACATTCTTACTTTTCCCTAAGATGTGGACTGCAGAAGATAGGACACTACTCCCTTTTCCCTGGATTTGCAGTCAAAATGAAGTTTCGAAATGTTGAAAACTAGGAAAGTTCTGCAAACTGTTAGTGACTTAGAAGACAAACTACAAAAGGACATTTTGCCTTCAGCAAGGTTTTCACTCTACTTTTTCTTTTCTTGAGCTAAGCACACCAGATCCTCCTGCTCCAGCAAAATTTACTCTCATACTCTTCCATGACAATGGGACCTGTTTCCTAGCACCACCTTCAAGGAGCTGCCACAGATCCTAGAGGACACTGTGGTTGTCCCCGTTACTTAATCCTCCTGTGGAAGTCAACCATCTGTGAGACACACTCCTGGCCACCTGCTGCCCCAGCCAGCTGTTTGCATTCTATGCCACAGCTGCCACCTGTGCAAGTAGCTAAAAGCCAAAAATGCTCAAGCAAGAGGAAAACCACCTGGCAAGGTGCCAGAGACTGAGGGATGGACTAAAACTCTAGCACAAAAGCTGACAAAAACCCACCTGTGTGTGAAACAACAAGGAGCAAGGAGAGAAACAGTGATTTTCAGCAAGCACAAGGGCCCAAAAGGGCTCAGCAGGTTTCTTTCCCCTCAAGCAACTTTTGTGCTTTGCTAGAACCAGTTTAATAACTTGTCACCACAGCTCTAGGAAATGGGGAAAACTTGCTCCAGTCTTCCCCCCTCACAGGAGCTCTGATGGGAAAAGACTAGTATCAGAGAGAAATTGTGGAAGATAGCAGCAGATAAAAGAATGTATCACAAAGCTGACAAGAGGACTGGAGCACCTTCCCTACAAAGACAAGCTAAGGAAGTTGGGGCTGTTCAGCCTGCAGAAGTGAAGGTTGGGTGGAGACCTCACAGCACCTTCTAGGATCTGAAAGGGCTACAGGGAAGCTGGAGAGGAATTCTGAGGAACTGCAGTGACAGGATAAGGAGTATAAATTGAAAGAGGGGAAATTTAGATGATATATTAGGAAGAAGTTTTTCCCGTGAGGGTGGTGAGACACTGGCACAGGTTGCCCAGGGAGGTTTTGGCTGCCCCAATCCTGGCAGTGTTCAAAGCCAGGTTGGATAAAGCCTTGAGCAACCTGCTCTGGTGGGAGGTGTCCCTGCCCAGGGCAGGGGTTGGGACTAGATGATCTCTAAGGTCCATTCCAACCCCTTAACATACTATGAAACAGACTGAAGCTATCCTGATTTACAACAAAGATGTGCCCCAAGAATGAATGCTCTCTGTTCTGTCCACCTTTGACAATTAGTGTCCCACAATTTGTAAAATAAAATCTTCAGACAAACTTATCACTGCTTGATAGAAAGGAGTTAACAATTTACTACCCAACATTGATATTACGAAGGTGATGAGCTGGCACACCATTGCTGGGTAGCTGCTTATCTCTGGCCTGCAGGGAAATGGGGTCAATTTTCAACAACTGACATGCTATTATAAGTAATATTTGTCATTAAAACAAATTAGTGTTGACAGTCACCACCATTTCTAGCAACTAGTTTATAGATTTATGAGAGTGTTGTAAAATGTGGGAGTTAAAACCAGTTGACTTTCCCCCAGTGGTTCTGAAATCACATCACCAGTTTTCTGAATTGCATTAGAGTCTTTGCCAAGTTTTATTTTGGGCAGGTACATTGTACACAATATTGTATTCTTTAAGAGTAGAATATTAATGTCATCCATTACAATTAAAAAATATGAACTTGGTATTAAAGTTTGTTTTTACCAGTCCTTGCTTGATTGTTAATTTGGTAATGAAACAGAATGCAACACTTGAGAATAAAAAGTACCCTAATTGCATTTCTTAAAAGCAGTTATGTGTGTACATGCACATTATTAAATCATTGAGCTTCTTTTCAAAGTCTCTTTAGAGATAAGTGGAAGAAAACCTGTTTTCCCTCACTTTTATAAGGACTGAAATTCAATTTGTGAAGGAAAGCCTTCATTAATTATTTAAGGCTTTATTAATAAACCCCATGAAATTGCTGTTAAATTTTGTGAGTAGAATTTATGGCTTGGGAAAATGCCTTTTAAAATATTGGAACAGGAATAGGAATAATTACATAAATTGGAATGTCAGGTAGAAAGCAGTTTATTACTGAAGAATATGGTGAAGCAGAACAACCAAAGGGGAAAAAGGTGTATATATTGTGATGACTACAAGTAGCAAAATTTTAAGAGATGTGTGGCTGTGTGACACGAAGTTCTCAGTCTAGATTGAAACATTTGAACAGAAAAATTAAATAAAAGAGGTACCTTGCATCACCAGGGCTACTACCAGCTGAAAGGCAGAGAATGAAGTGAACCTTGAGAAATAATCTATTTGATATGGATATACTTATGCCATACACTAAGCTATACATAAAATAAATGTATTTCACCACATTAAATTGCAGTGTGCCAGATAAGGATATTTATTATTCAGCATGGAATATCTGCTCTATATTATCCAAATTTAGAATATTGGACAGTTTGAGTAAAATTTGGGAAAAAACAGGGATTTATACAGTTCTACGCTGCAAAGAGGAAGAATACTGCAGACTCTTAGTCTTTTTTCTTCTGAGAAGAGAGGAGTTAAAGAAAACACAGGCAAGCCAATGATTCACTGTCCACTGAACCCTAGACATCATTTCTAATTGCACAGGAAACAACCATGTCTTGGGGCATATTTAAGAGCTCCAGACTGGACATTTTATATCCACTATGACTAAGTTTAATATTAGTAGAAATCATCTCAGACATATTTCAGGCACTGTCAGGAAAAGGCCTCACTAAATGTGCTTCCTCTTTATCTGACAGATGTGCTCATTAGGCACATTATTGTTATCCACCTCATTTCAGCAAAGCAAACAGTCATAATTCTGTTTTATCTCCACTAACACTTCCAGAGACCATGCAGGTATGAAAGTATGATCTATGCTCTTTCTAACCTCACACTTCATCAACCAAATGATTACACTGCAAACTGTTGTCATCCCTTTGCAGGGAGGAAAGCTTTTGCTTTGAGGGGTCTGAACCAGTTGAACTGTAAATGAAAGCTCAGTTCATCCATCATTACTAAAGATGGGGGAAAAAAAGAAAACACACACGAGTTTGATTTTCAGATCACAGGGCAGATGTTCAGACAGCAGAAAGTCACATTCATGTTCAGAGAGCCTTGAGGTAACAGCACAGCAAACAGAATAAGCATCTAATTCAACAATACAAGGAGAGGGCTCCTTGTATTGCAGAGACAGGTGGTGAATGGCACTTATTGCCAGGCCTGGTACATCTCCATAATCCAGAATAGGAACTATTGGAAACTTTACCCTCACAAGTCAGACTGATATGCAAACGGGTAAGACACACAGTTTGATAAACATGAGAATTCTGACAACTTCAAGAGAAGTCAGAGAAATCACGCAAGCAGCATCCTTTAAAAGTAAGCCAATGCTGTCTGGAGCTTGCAAATTTTGAGGAAGACTATTTTTACATGCTGAAAAATACACATGGTATCTTAAGGAAACAGAACTTCCTCCTCTCCCTCCCACCCAGGGGCAGGATGAAGGCAGGTAGAAGCAGGTCTTTTATAAAATTTACCCATACCCAGTGCTGAAAGGGGAATAAAGGAGTGAACAACTACTTTTGCTGTTGATTTTAAACAAAAAGAGAGCTTGTAACCAACAGAATCATGAATTAGGTTCATTGCAACAGTGGTAGAAATGGCAAATGATCTTACCAGTAAAGCTGATGGGCTACTTGTATGCTCTGAAGAGAACGATGCAGCAGGAGTTTCACTAGAGGACTTTCAAGACTCCACTCAAACTTGAGTACCTTAACAGATAAATTGAAAATAAGAATCAATTTTTTGCTGCCTTTGGTGCCTTTCCAAGAAAACTAATCAGAAAGGACCCAGTGCTTAGTCTGAATGAAGCAATCTGACACAGGAGATTGCTCTAACAATACAATGAGCAAAGCAACAAGGGTCACACAAGGGTCTGCCACCACCTGTAGGGCAGGCAGATACCACTCTGACTCTGGCTGTGCTAACATCCATGTAAATATGCAGCTTTTCTTCCTCCACTTCAAACTATCAGTGCTAGATTTAGGGTTTTTTTTAATCTGATCATCTTGTTTGCAAACTAAACTTGTTCATGACACAGAAGCTGTGGAAGGTGAAAGGTCACATTAGTGTGTGCACACTGTAAGGTTGTGATGGCTCCACAGCTTCACAGGAGTGAAGTAGTAGATATCTAACTATCTAGTAGATATCTATCTAGATATGCATATATCACAGACACACAAAAACTCCCTGAGAAACTCTGAAATGTGAAATAGTAAGTCATCCATGTGCACCGTCCTATGAAGTAAGGGGATAAAGATTTCAGAAGTTCCTGCTCAGCTGCAACACAGGATTTACTCCATCACCAACTGCTTTGGAAATAGTGAGGCCGCAACTTGCAAAACATGAATTTCCAGTGAAATGCAATGTCCATCCCTAAAGAGATAATTCTACACCCAAATGTCCAGGTTACTCTGTGCTGACAGTGATGTTCTTGGTTTAGGTGGTATCATGAAAACTGTGATTTGTTGCAGCACCATGTGCTTCCTTGACTGCACTGAAGCCCAACAGCCTGGTTTGGTGACTAGAGCAGAGTTTCTCTTGTTCAGATGGCATTTCTTCATTTCTCTTTGTTACTTGAAAGTACCTTGATGTAATGTATATAAAAGCTCAATCTGTGCCAAAGCAATTACATTCCCTTAAGTGGGAAACAGTCTATACTTCAGCCCTGGTTTTAACTGCATCAGCTGAGCAGCCTTTCTTTTTTATTCCTCTTACAATATATCAACCCAACTGAAAGCATCAAAAGTATTTAAATGAAGTTATTGATCCGGACAGAAGGTTTCCTTGGCTCTCAATTTCCTCCTTACCTGCACCAGCTGTGGGAGGTATTCTAACAATTCATCATTTGACATATTTTCCAATTGCTGGACTGCTGTTCTGCGAATATCTTGATCTGGAAAACTAGAGCAAAACAAATAGGTATCATTAACAGCTACTGAACCACTGCAGCTCTCCTGAGCTCTCACTGATAGAAGATGTTAGAAAAACTGGTTTTCTCTCAAAATGGAACAGGGAAAAAAAAATCAATTAATTTGCTTTATTGTAACAAGAGTCAAGAAACACACTGCAGATAACTTAATTGGATTAACTCTTGCAGTATCATAGAGGGGAAAAAAACCCCAACCCTCTGCTTCAACTACTTTTTAATTTGAGCTATTATGTACTGTAATTTCCTAAAATAAGAAGCAAATTATAGATCTCTTGCTGCTCTTGCTTACCTGAAATAGGAGATTTCTGTGCTATGGGAACTTTTAACAGTCACTTGAAGACTTTTGTTCTGAGCAACAACATAAAAGCTTGAAATTTCCCATACCGAAAGGGCTCATTTCAGGTAATTTATTCCAGTATCAGCCCTTCTGCTTTGTATCATAACACAGTCAAAAATACTTCTTAAACAGAAGTAGTTTTGCAATTGGAAACATGGTTTTGGGGATTTAAAGGGTTTTTTTTATGGAAAATTCAGTAAAAAATAAACACCTTCCTCCAGAAAGGCTCCAGGTGAGTGAAACAGCCATTTCTGATGGGAAAATGCTTGAGAATTCAGCATAAGCTATATTATCAACAAATTCTGGTTGAAACCAGAATGGCTGTAGCCTAATATAGATTTTGTGATGGAGCCCTCGTCACAAAAATGATCAAAGAGGAAAACACAATGTAGCAGAAGTGATAATGCAGAGAAAGAAGGCTGGATAACATGGATTGTAAAAACATTTCTCTTTAAAAGAGAATGACATTTTGCTGTAACCTGACTGATCAAATTGACTCTTAACAGAACATTTTCTCTCTTTTCAGAGGAAAAGACAAAAAGTACATCGTGTCTCTTTTAATATTTGAAAGCTGAAAGGTAATATTTTAAGGACTTCTTTTGAAAAGATAATTTTTACCTTTTCATGGTTTGCAATTGTGACACTAATCATTAAAGACTGGACTCAATAATCTTGGAGGTCTTTTCCAACCTTGATGATTCTATGATTCTATACACAGAGAATTTCACACACACAGTTGTCTAGATTGGTTCAAATGTAGCTGTTTTGCTGCTGTTCTGCTTCCCCAAGGAAAGGAAGAGATGTGCTCCTTGGGTAGTGTATGTTTGCTAGGTGGTGGTCACACTATGTGTCAGTACTTGAATGTTGTCCATTGCCATCCCAAGCATCTGTTCTGTTTTCTAAAGCAAACTGGAAATGCTCTTTCGGTTACCAGAGCTGCAAGAGTGGTTATCCCTGTCAAAGGGGCAAAAGTGTCCTCAAACAGCACCATAGTCAACTGGATCTTCTTCAGAAGAACTACTGGGCTTTGATGCAGCTCTCTGAGGCCAAGCACCTGCCCCACAAAAAAAGCAGTGAATCCCTACTCTCTGAACTGATACAGCCATTGGGCTCTGTGGAAACTCTACTTTGGCAGTCTAGGCATACATAAAAGGCATGACTAAAGGACACAGGCTATCCTGTCAATTCACTCTGAGGAAAGTCCTTTGAAATCAAACCCACCACATATGGCAGAAGGTGTCACAGGCCAACAGCATTACTGCTTTAAGAGCTCAACACAAAACCAGCCTGCTCTCTTCCCAGCCTCCTATCCAGCACCTTTTCCCAACAAGAGACTCACTAGAAAAGTAAATCAGAAGTGAGACACAGGAGACAGTCCCATATTTGCAGCAGTGACTGCTCCTTGCTATCGAGACAAGGAGAGAAGGAATTGCAAAGCTAAGTGCTCAGCAGTATAATGGCACCTGCAGCTCCAATCTTGAGCTTTTAAGTACAGTAAAATAAGTTGAAGCAGAACAATATGTACACTTTGATCACGGAGTTAACTACAGGCCATCAAATAAAATGTGGATATTTTGATTAAAGTAAAAAAAAAGGTGAACAGTTGGACTTACTTGTAAGGACTGGTGTTCTGGGCTGCAACCAGCTGCCACCTGTAGCACTTTCAAACCCCCTTTTAACAACACAGCTCAGGTCTGGTCTAATTATTTTGTTTATGGTATGTTATGGTACATATTTCATGGTGTTTCTACCAGAGTTTATAATTCTTTGTATAATGTTGAGAGGGCCTTGACGGGGAGAGGAGGAATACATTAGAAATAAATTATCATGATAGGCCCAAATTAGCATATTTTGCAAGGCTTATTTTTTTTGTTTAGTTATTCTAGGCAACCTAGTAGGAATGAGAAGTTGTTACTTTAATATTCACATGGCTATTTAGAACCAAACACATTTGAAAAAGGACTATATATTTAAAAAATATCCTTTACACATCATCCTATTTTCTAATTATGCAATTTCTTCAAAGGGTTGTGTACCAAGCACGTGCAGATAATATGGAAATCAGTCTTTCCCTTTCCCTTCTCACCTAGTTCAACAGGTTACTGAACAGTGAAATACACTCTACAGGCACCAAGTCAAGCAGAAAAATGTTATTAGTTACAGCTTGTCCTTACTAGCAGCCAACATCTGAATATATGCAATGCTGTGATGAAAGAAACTCCTGTATTTTTTTCCAGCTAAACAAAGAATGATAAAATTACTTTAATCCCAAAATTCAACAGCTAACACTGGATTTACTTGGAATGAATTTGCTCTAAATCAAAACTGGGACAATATCTAAGTTATTAAAAGTAATGCAAGATGTGATTAGGATAATGATGAGCTCAAACACATGGGCAGAAATAGCTACAGGGTAGTTTGCTTCAGGGAACATGACTCTTGTCATTCTTCTTGAATGAGATTTTGGTCATTTGTTGGTCCTGGTTACTAAACTGTTTCTTTCAGCCTGTTAATCTCCAAGTCAGCTTGAGGCTGAGTTGAATCTTTTAAACAGAGTGGGAAGTTAGCAAATATTTTAACTACCTGAGAATTTTTTAAGCCCCAGATGTAACACCCATTGCTCTCCTGAATCTTGAATTTAGTTCAGGGCCACAAGTACAACAGAAAATTGTTTAATTCTATTTGTTTTACCCCTTACATTTGTATTTGAGCAAACATTTAACATCCCCAGAAACACTGGAATTACAGCAAATTCTTACCAATTCCACTAGTATTACCTGGTGCTTATGCTATTCATGCTTACACACCAGTTTATTTGCTAAAACCCAATAGTAAGGTCTGGTCTAGAAGCAGATCTGAGTAAAAAATCCTACCCTTCACATGCCTGGAAACTATGCCATCTTGTAGGCTGCTAATTAATTAGAGCTAGAGGCTTTTTTTCCAGTGAATAATCTTGCAAACATTTGAGTTGCATCAAATCTGATTTTAGTAATCCATAAATTAGTCTTGATTAGAGGACACAACTAATTGATTTTTTGGCTCTGTGACTCAATGCAAGAGAAATCACTTCAGGCCTAAGAAAATGAGCTTCATAGTTAGGATATTAGAGGACAGCTATTTCCAGGGCTTGCTGCAATGAATATGCAATTATTTACACGCACTGAAAGCTCTGAAAGCAGAGAAGTGAGACAACTCTACAAATTCAATATTCCAGTCTTTAAGGGTAGGCTCCTAAGAAAGAAGAGCTCAGCTGTGGTACAGCTTGTCCACACTAAATCAATTTTGCAAATTTGAACTACAGCTTGTCAGATTCCTGACATGTGGCCTCTGACAGTGGCTTCGGAGAGGCAGGACATTCAGGCACTCCTCTTCCCTAGATGTTTTCTGGTTGTCACCAAAATATCTAAGAATTTAACTAGAAATAAAACAATCTTAAAACCAAAACCATTAACAATGCTCCTGTGTTTCTCTGCATAGTTTCAAAATGGTCATTACATCCCAGCTTAGGTTTCCATTTATTTCTAGTAGTATTATTTTTTCCCCTCGACATACAACCTATTGGTCAATAAATACTTCAGTGAATAGAACTACAGTGCTCCCTGTTTATTTGCCTAAGTGCACTGTAATATCTTTTAGCTTTCTTCTTTTGGCTAATTTCATTTATTCACTCTTCAGGTAATGGGTACTCCACAGCAGAGATTGTGACTGCTTACAAGCTTGTTCCAGGTTTACACACTCAGAGGCTACTGAAAAATAAGCAATATGTAAATTATAGTTGTTGAGTTTAGTCCTCAGTAATAGGTCACACTCTGCAGGACTTCTAATTTCCCCTTCACAGCTCATCTCATGACTTGGATCCTCCACAAGTTATGAAACTTGTTTTCCTCTGATATTTAACCTCACCACCCTTTTTTGCTGTTTTGTTCTTCCCTCCCTGCATGATCCAAATGATTGACAGCCACCCAAGTTTTAACTTCTGTCTAAGTAGCTATAGATTATTAGTTCTCCCTTGAGACTTTAAGATATTTTTTGTAGAAACTGAATTTTGAGCTGGATAAGCATAGATTACAATTTGCTTTAGAAGTAAGGACAACTTTCAGTCTTTGATTCTTTCATCCAGATAGTCAGTCAGGAGCTATTTGTCTAGCTGCACCTTTCAGCTAAATCAGATTCAAACAGAAAACTAAGCACTGCTGAGGCATCCTGTGCATTTGTGAAATTCTCTTGAGATTTCAGCATCTGCTAGTGACGTATGGACTGAAAATGAGAAATAGATGTGCATTTATTTTTAACAGTTTTATTATTCGAATTTTATTGCAGTGTCTCAAATAAACCAAAGTTGGAATATATCTGTCAGATAAATGGAACTGTATAGTTCACTACCTTTTCTGACATGTGAGGATCTCTGTAGAGAACAGCACAGCCTTTCACAGGCCTTCTTTTAAGTTAGAGGATGAGAACATGCTACATATTTTTGCAATTCCCTTCACATTTTAAGTTCTGTTGCATTTCCAAGAAAAGAGAAAGTTCAGGCCAATGAAATGCAGGTTATTAAGTCTGGTAGAAAAAGGGAAGTGTGAGCTAGCAAACCTACTGGAATGAAGAGACCAACTGAAAACAAACACCCCTCTAAGCAGTAAAGGATATCATGTCACTGATGGGTGCAGCTGGGCCAGGAGAGATAGTATGGAAGAACTGTGTAATAAAATAGGTAAGTTTTGTGAGGCAGTTTAAATATTTTAAAGATAATTAGACAGGAAGAGAGAAGAAACAAGTAGAATAATGGTCAAGATATTCCTTTAGTTTTAGCTTACAGATAACATCAGCAGGACTTTCTGTTGGTGACCTTTCTTATTCCTTTGAGGGCTTCTAGATACTGTGTAAGTGGATGAACATTAGAAAGTGGCAAGGACTAAAACAAAGTATAGAAAGATAAGAAAATCATGAGGAAAAAGGACACCGGATTTTCATAACTTTCCACTGAAAGAGGTAACAAAACCATGAGGAAAAAAGACACTGGATTTTCATAACTTTCCACTGAAAGAGTCATATATTCACTCTTCACTGCAAGAAGTTGCTTGAACTCACCCCATACCCACACATTGCAAAGGTCATGGTCAGATACACTACCTATTGCTTTGGCTGATTGATTGGCAGATAGATCTGTCAAATTTACTCACAGAAAAGATACTTTAAGTAATGCTTACATAGATTTTCTACAAGAAATTCTGACTAAAACAACCAAGGATAAGTTTAAGATGTCATGGAGACCATATGGTGAACTATATCCCAGAAGAGAACAAGAGTAGGAAGAAATTAACAAGACAACAGTTTCCTATTTGAAACCTGTATGATCTAGAAGGTTCATCCTACCCCAGAGACAAACCTTGCTCTCTGTAACATTAAAAGAAAAGACTAAAACATGCAAAACTCGATTATTTACATATTCAGTCTCTTGACTGGATTGCACATTTATGCACAGAAAGTATGTCCTAGTCCACACAGTTATCCATTGTTATTTGTCCTCCTTTAGATTTCTGCTGTAGCATCTTCATGTTTAATGCCAAGAAAGCAAAAAAAGGTTAAAGGCAGTGGAAAAAAAAAGAGAATTCATCACATTCTGATGCTCAAAAAGAAGAGTTGTCCATTCCTACCAATGTATACATCCTCATCTAAGTTAATACTTAATTTCATGTATATTAAGCACAAGCAGTTTTAAAGCTTTATCAGTAGTGTGTTCTGTACATCAAAGTGGCAAATTAATTGCAGTGTGTTGCTTTGTTCTTATCTTATTTCTTTGCATAAGTCCATGTTTGCTCTCCACGTTGATATAGAACTACAGCCTTTTAAGACAAGGTGCAAACAGGCAAGATATGCTCTGGCTGTATCTACTTGATAACTACTCTGTTGGGCATCCTGTTATGAACTCTAAGGGAACACTTTAAATTCAGCTTTTATTAAAACAATGACAATCTGATTCAATAATCCTAAATCAATTTGGCTTTCACAGGTGTGAGAATAAAATCTGTCTTCAAGCTATCACATTTTATTATAATTATTGGTTAAATATCCTAACCTCTGAAACTCAGTAGCTACTGTGCTACATGAAGTGAAAATTGGCAATAATGCTGTGAGAGTCAGAGGCTGAGGGATACTGCAACCAAAGGCATCTTCCCAGGTCAAGAAGAGGTAGGAGGAGTCATATCTTCCCCTACTCCATACAGAGAATTAAATAAGTACAAAACCCCTCTAACACCTTAATATCTGATGTCAAACTCCTCCGGACTGGGCACATGGTTTTAAAGTAATGTCCTTTTCTGTGTAATGGCCCTGGCAGAAAAGCAGGAAATGGAAAAATTGTTAAGCCTACCAGGGACATTATGTCTTCAGCTCCACAATCTACATCAGAATGTTCTCTCTTTGAAATGGTTGCAGCCATGCACAATGCTGGAAAATGCCACACCTTCTTCTTTGGTGGTTATTTCCTGATTCTAGCTGGATTTCCTGATTCCTAGCCACATTACCTCACAGGGCTGCAAGTGCACTCTAGATGTGTCAGGAAAAAACTACCAGGGACATTATGTCTTCAGCTCCACAATCTACATCAGAATGTTCTCTCTTTGAAATGGTTGCAGCCATGCACAATGCTGGAAAATGCCACACCTTCTTCTTTGGTGGTTATTTCCTGATTCTAGCTGGATTTCCTGATTCCTAGCCACATTACCTCACAGGGCTGCAAGTGCACTCTAGATGTGTCAGGAAAAAACAAATATTGAAGAAAGTATTCTGGTATTTGCTTAAGGAATAAGTTTGGATCTTCATTTCTGGTAATCTGAATAGCAAGAAAACCTGACAAAATTTCTAAGTATGGTTGTTCTATACATACACAAACCGTTGGCCTGCTAGCAACACATCATAAGTGATGGCATTCCCAACACTGCCTTTGGTTTCTTTCTGTCATCAAGAAAATTTTCTGAACAAACAAGTGTTCTGGTGTTACTTCCCTGGCTGATGTGCCATGCAATGTAGATAAAGTTAGAGAAAGCTCTAACTCCACTAAATCTTGGCTTTTCACCAAATTCAATAAGTGAAGTCAATGGCAAAATGCACAAGGCACCAATAAGCTGTTCTGAGTAGGAGGAACCTTCTGCCTTAGGGATAATGTGATATTTCAGGCAATGGCTTATAATCATCCTTCCCTGAAATGAGAGGTAAAACTAAGAGTGTAAAAATCTTATTCTACACTTCCCCCTTCCATCCTCTCCATCCTGCCTTTATTGATTAAAGAAACATTTATTGTTTTTTAAATTGGTTTTTTTAAGCATTGGATTCTGGGGCTTTAAGAATCAATGCATTTGCTCCAAGTACTGGATGCAAGGTTGCTGCTGAATTTATCTGTGAAATGTACCATGATTGTTTTTTTCAATTTATGAAAGTTCTCCCTTTCCACTGCATAAATGAGTATGTTATCATTTGGCTGCCTTGAGATGTGCCTGCAATGTGGAAGAGCATAAGCAAGAGACACTCTAAGAACAAGAAGCATTTATTAAATAGGACATTTAACTGTGCAGTGAACACAACAATCTAGAAGTTTCAGAAAGTTGCAAAGAGCTTTCTCCCTCAGATCTGTGATAGATGGGCTGTGATGCTTCACCCCTAAGCTCTGTGATGGTGCCTTCTAACTCAGGCTATGAGGAAGCACCTCCAATGATTTTCAGTTCTTTATCCTTGCAAATGTGAGTTTGAGCTTCATCATCAGAGCAGATGCTTCTTTTGAGCTCTAAGTAGAATGATTCAGAATCCCCAGCCCAAGGCTTGCAGGAGTGACTAGTGATTTTAAGTATAAAGATCGAGCAGGACAAGTTCAGATGCTCTTTAAGACCCTGCACACTGAAGTTCTACCAAAGAAAGCAGCTGAAATTTGGAGTGGTTGGAAACTCTTAGTCTCTTTTATAGTACTGAAGGCAATCTGGTAGATTGTGATGTATAGAAATGATACAACAAAGAGCTGAACTGGGGATCTCCTAACTACAGGATGTGCTGAAAGCTGAATGTTTTGCTAGAAGAAAAATGCAAGAAGGCTCTTCAACAAAAAAATTGTGCCTCAGGAAGCCTCTGAGCTGCAGATCACAGGAAGACTGCAAATAGCACAGTGTCACTATGTCTGGCCCATTCTCTCTGCCTTTCCTGGGTAACTGTTCTTGGTCATCATTGGAGACAGAATGCACTAGACTGACTTTTGGTCTGGTTTAGTGCAGTTGCTCCTCTAGCAATGCAAGTAGACAAAGAAGCAACACATGTAGACAAAGGTCAGCTCTAATTCATTTTACTTACACATGGTTTGATAGTGATGGCAACACATGTCATTAAAATAGACATGAACGCATAAAGAACATTTATTTTGTATTCTGCTCATGTTTTATATGAACTTGGATCTTTCAGCCGTGTCTCAGTAATCACAAGAAATCAGAGAGCTGTTTTGTGGATGATAGAAGTGAGGAACTGAGTTGATGAATTGTCAGTGCCAAACATAACACAGCACAGAGTTGAATGAACGTTCAAAACCAGCTTGGTTACAGAGCCTACAAGCCCAAGTCACTGAAGGTAAATGGTGAAGGAAAATTGGACCCTATCCAGTGCTACTGTACTTTTCAAAATGATAGAAATCTGAGAAAAACAGAATTTAGAGACGAAACCTCAAAAATCCATTTATATGAAATGTACTCCTCTCCCTTCAACCCACTCTCTCAATTTGCATACATGTCTCTCAGTAGTTAAATCACGAGACCTAGATGGCTCTTAAACTAGACATCTTTCAGGATATGTAATGTCTCTGTTTCTGAAGGTTAGCTTCCCATTGCTCATGCACCCACAAAACACTGTAGATATGTGAAGGACACAATTTCTTTTTATAGAAGATTTATTCTGTGATCCAGAACTTATTCCTGGGGCATTAGCATGAAGGAAAAAACCCAACTGGATTGGTATCTTCTGTGAGAAAGAAACTGAAGGGACTAACCATCCAAGATCTTGATCTTGTATGATTTATATTTGTTCTTTGGCACGACTGCAGGTGCCAGCCACTCCCAACGGTGGCACCAAGAGAGCCAAAGAGATGACATTTTCCCATCTTTTCATGCCAGCAACCTTTGTGGCAACCAGCATGAACCACGTGTGCACTGCATCCACTACACACTGAGAAGCACAGTGACAGACTGAGTCATACTAAACACCCTGTGAAGCACCTGACAGGACTGATACTCTGCACCACACCCTGGTGCAGAGCCCCATCTGCAAAGAACAATCAAGCTCTCCATTTGCAGAAATGCCACCCATACACAGAAACAATATCAGACTAAAGGTCTGATATGAAAGCTCTGAGAAACCAATTTGAAATCTCTTGCTGCTCTGGAGTGTGGAAGGCAACACACTGCCTATATATTCCTTTCCACAGAGATCTTTTCAAAATGACATCCTGATAATTCAATAAAGGTAAATGAGACAACAATTCTATGCTCCAGAATCTGATCTTTCAGGATCTTTGCTTTCACCATTTCCACTACACAATCAAAAGACATGTTTACAAACATGTGAAACTGCTAATAGTTCAGCTATAAACCCGAGATAGAGGTGTTCCTAGGAAATTGCATCCAGAGGGAAATAACAGGCAATAGTCAGTTTTATATGATTAAATAACTATTTTCAATAATGTGGAGGTAAGTGTATATAGTCTTTGCTCAAGTAAAGCATTAGGGGAGGTATTTTTTCCTAAAGGTACAACATGAAACTGAAATTGCAAAGCTGGTGCAGCTTGTGCTTACTCAAGACAAGCAAGGGCTTGATAAACCAAATTTGCTCAAGCATTTCATCTGCATGTTTAATGTTTTCACAGGTAGGCCACTTAATGCAAAGTACCTCCCAAGTTTTTGGAGGAAATGTAACTGCTGACACAGATTCTGTCCCCTAGCATCTGCTATTACATCAGGGGTAGGACTATCTCCAGCATCAAGAAAGGCTTCTGATAATCAACTCTCAGTGTAAGAGTGGGGGTGGAACATAAGGCACTGCAACAGAATTTATTCAAAGTGTGGGGAACTGACTTCAAAGTTTCATCCAATCTGCTTCAGAAAGATAGGCTACATGTGGGACTGTATGTATTTACATAGACTATTGTATAATTTAGAAGCATACTTCAGTCCTCCTCATCTCCCATTAGTCACTTCAATTCTGTACAGTAGTTTGAAGATGTGGAGTGCTCTGGAAGTGCTAAGTATTTGACTGATCACCTGTTAACCAGAAACTGAGTCTGTTACAGAGAATGAAATACTCTTTTCATTATCCTGAGAAATAGAAAACCTTCTCAACCAAGAAGACAGGGCTGGCATGTTCAACTCAAGGTCATTACAAGAGTTGCAACTCTATTTTCACTTTGACAGAGACAGAACCAAAAGCACAGTCAGTGAACCAAGGTCTGACACAACCAAAGTACAGATTACCCAGCACTTTATCATTCTGGTTATTGCTATTTACCTACTTAGTTAATTTTCCCTTACCTGAAAGTCAGAAGGCCAAGTGCCTCTAGAGGGTTAGAAAACCTCCAACTGCTCAACACAGCATACATTTCTGACAGAGTGGTTCGATCCCAGCTGGGTGCACTGCCCAGCACCAGAGGAATGGAGCAATTTTGATTATTGCAGTGGTAACGATAAAACCATAAGATTCTTCTCTGTTGCTCTGAGAGTCTGAAAAAGAAGATTAGAAATTCAGTTTGAAATTAAAACCACCTGGAGCTTTGTGTAGCAACAAACTTTATTGTACAGAGGGGCCAAGTCACACAGTACACTGCTTTTCGGCTAAGGATGTGTTTTCCTTGGGGTAGGATATCATTTTCCGCAGCCCAGCTTTTATAAGGAAAGTGATACTTATACTCTGGATCTGTCAGCCTTAGGTCATATAAAAATGAAGTGTCAAAAGACACACATACATGATTATTTCACTTCCCAAGCACTCTCAAGTTCTCTTCTCCACTGTCTCTGCTGGTGTTGTTTGGTTGTTTTTGCTATTTTGGGCTTTTTTTAAAGAAAGAAAATACACTTAATAATTTACTTAGGACCAGATATTTATCACCAGATAAAGTATTACCACACCCATCTGGCTCCACATCACCTCTAACTAAGTACTGTAACAACTACACACACAACACTGTTAGTCATAGCTTTTCTTCCTGCCCTTGCTTTGCACATTTACTGCAGGTGTGTCCATTTGTAATGTATTTGCATTTCAAACACAGTTTAGGCACATCCACAAAAACCTGAGACAAAAACAGAGTGTGATTATCCCCAGTGCTGAAATGAGTTTGGGAATGGGAAGAGAATAACTTCTGTGTCAGTTTGAGAAGTCTAGCATGTCATGCTTTCCTGTACTCACAGAAAAGGATGCAATATACCAAATTCCTCATGGAGATATTAGATATCTAAATGACATACTCATAAAGTGGTCAGTCATCAACACCATATTTCACCACAGTGAGAAATGCCTCTGAATAATTTCTGCTTTATGTCCTCTGATTTGTCAGCAATTCAGATGTCTTTGCCTTGTCCATATTAAACCCCAGGATCTGACACATCAGAAAACAGAAAAATAGATTTCCCTTGAGAGACAAGCTCAGACAATCTCCTTAATTTGATATCAGACCTTTCAAAAGCAAGTTCTGAGACAGCAAACTCATCTCCAGCTCATACAAGTCATTACTGAAATTAAGAACAACATTGGTTTCTTGGTCATATTTGACCAGATTTGTGATCCATTTATTTAACAACATAATTGGGACTTTAAATAAACCTAGGTATTTCAGAACAAAGTGTGAGAAACCTTGTAGAAAGCATGAAGTAAATAGTTTGTTTCCAGTCAAGCATTTCATTATCCAGATGTGTAAACAGGGCTGAAAATCCAAGTGTTTACATTCTTTCCAAGGTTATCTTCATTGTATTTGCAATGTTTTGGGAATTCTTAGCCCAAAAAAAAAAAAAATCTTAGTCCCACTCTAACTGTCAAGGCTGTGTCTTTCACGACTCATAGAAATGAGTTCCTTTGGCTCTCTCTGCACTAGGGAAGTTTTCTCCTTTGGAATTTTGAATTGCCAAGCATTTAGAAACAGAGAGCAGAGACACAAAGATGGGCAAGTTTTTATGGCCACAAGAGTGAATGCTAATTTCTTTTCTTTAGGAGAATAAGCTCATAAATGTATGCAGAGGATGAACCTAACTGTGATACAAATTCTGTCATGACTTTCAGGAGAAGTATTATTTTGGTAATCACTTCAAGAAACAGCTTCAGAATTCCCAGCATGTCTACTGTGACAATAGACAGATGCCTTTGTGATTGTGTGAAGGAGTCACACACAGAAAATGAGATAAAAGTAGGCCTAAGACTTCACTGCCTGTCTGGTTATCTTCTGCATTTGGATGGTATTCTGCAGGACAGTTCAGCTAAAGGATCCCTTTTCCTATGTTGACTTTCAGCTTTCAAACAGCATCTTCCAAACTAGATAATCTGTTGTTCAGATTAAAGCAGTTAAAGCTTCTACTGAGCTTGCAAAGGGAGATAAGAAATCAATCCTTGTATCATGTTTTCTAAATAACAGATTTCTCCCTTTGACTTTACTCCAGAGGCAATGCCAGTTTCTCTTTCCACGCTTTGAAGATCAGAGATGAAGTTAATGGTTGGGGAGAGTAGGGTTTGTATTTTAGGTTCTGATTTTAAGTTTCTCAGTTGCAACAAAAGTTTGTATATACATGTAATAATATATTTAAGATAGATGGTAAAAATAATTTGCATACATAGAGCATCTGAAGATTGTTATGCTAATAAGGACATTTCTTTGGCTGAATAGGGGTAAGATGCTAATAAACCTTCTTTATTGATGAAATGCAGTTTAGGGTTTTTAGACAAAGCTGTACCTAAATTTCACTCCATATAAAAGCTATATGAAATATAGCTATATGAAATATAGCTATTTTGTTCAACATAAATAAAACCAAAATATCTGAAAATGTAAATAATTCAGTGGGTTTCGGTTTAAAGTTTTCATCAATCCCTTTAGCTAAATGAAGAAAACAGCTTCTCTGCAAGCTTTCTTTGCTGGTCTTAATGTTACTTTTTGGGGTGAGGGAAATGGCAAAAATGAGTTTAAATGCTTCTGAGCTGTTTTTGTTGTTCATGTTCAGTACCAAAGCAGAACAAGACAAACCCAGGAAAGAGCAGCAAAGCTAGAAAACGCAAATTTCTGTCTCCAGGCACTGATTTGCACTTGGAAGTTTCTCTGCCATGGACAGACTAGAAAAGCATGCAGCATCACTGCACTTTTTTAGACCTCTTCCACTATTCACCCAACTGGAATTAGCCTTTCTAATTACAATTCAGAGCAACAGCACTCTAGTGACCACTGGCAGGTAAACTAGATTCTTACCAGGTAAGTAGCAAAAAGGAAAAGGGAAGCTGAAAGAGAAGTAAGGTAGAAGAAAAATGATGAACGAAGGAGATAAAGATGGCAGAAACAAGACTGTCATCTTCCTGGCTCCAAACCAGTCTCTGCCCTTACCCTGAGACCCCACTGTGCACAAACAGGCTGTCTCAGGTTTGAAGAACAGCCTTTATCTCAGATGGTTAGTTGTCTGGGGTGTGAATTTCAAACACAGTAATCCTAAAAGGAATCACAGACTCACATCTGAAATGTTTTCAGAAGTCAGCCAAAGCAGCTGGCAGTAACATCCTCTCAGGGGCCTTGTCTTGCCTGGTTTGGTGATGATGCCCAAGATCACATGGTGTAGGGCTGTCAGGAGCACAAGGGCCACGTGGTGAAGTTCACTGCCTTCAGTGCCATTGCTCTCTTCATTAATCAGCATCTAAGAGATGATGGCCATGGGGACCAGTGATCTGAGCCATCTACCAGAGACACAGGACTTGGAGCCAGCTACTGGGGAAAACAACATCCATGTAACAGGAAGAAGTCCAAGCACCAGCAAATAAATAAGGATGGCTGTGAACCTGGGAGGACTGTATGTCTGGGTGTCAGCAGATGGTGAGAGCAGGGAGATGTGGGGCCAGCTACTGGATAGACTAAGCACAACTACTGGAGCAATCAATATCTTGACACTATATATAGACACATACATGTGTGTGCACATATTCCACCAGCAGATTTTGCTCCTGATCAGGCAGAGAAGAGCCACAGCATCAGGCTGGCTGTGCTGTCCATTTGTGGCAGTGCTGCCTGTTGGGGTGTGTGGTGGTACGGAATTGCTTTTCCTTTCTGTTGATATCCCTATCAGGAATAATATTGTTGGTATTTATACCATGTTCACCTCTCTAATGGCTCAGTGTGGGGCCACAAAGCCACAGCAGCCTTGTGTTCAAAACACCACTGGATTCAACAGCCTCTAACAAAGACAACCATGCAGCTGTCTGTTTTTAACCACTGTTTCTTCCTTTTCTACCATATATTTAAGCACATTTTCTGTCCATTCACATATTCCCTGTGCTTTCAGTAGAATGAACAGAAGGATCATGACAGCCTGAGAAAGGTATCTCATGTCTTTTGACCACAGACATCCATTTGTTTCAAAATCATATTTGAGGCTTATAAGTCTGAAAGGATCATCATGCAGTCACGTTGCCATGAGAAAGCTACCTAGATTCCTCTCCTTTTCTTGACATATGGAAAAAAGGAAGGAAGAGATCTGCAGATATCATGGCAAATAATGTGCTTGCATACCAATATGTTCCAATTTTTTAAAATTAAATCTTTCATGAATGAGGAAGATAAAAAGAATTCTTCTGATATGGAAACAACAATTGCAGGCTGACAGATTCCTCTGGATCACTTAGTACTAAAAGACGGAATTGCTTCATTCAAAGCCCTTCACCTTGACTCATTTGGGAGACCAGCTTTGCCTCTAAGATAGGATAACAGAAAACAGCCAACTATGGAAAAACACAAGACTAGCATTCTCTTTCCTCCAAGAACCTGTTATTGCAGTTATCAAAGTCTTAACTCCAAAATGAAGAATTTCAGTGTCTCTTCCCTTCATATTCCCACAAAGCCCAAAGTGGTTCTATCAGGGATGTTACAGACTATGCCCTTGCCTAGTCTTTGCAATAGCTATTGATGATCCTGTTATCCATGACTCTGTGTATAGCCTTCATGACTGGTGATGATGTCTGCCTTCACAGCTTTGTCACAGCAGATTTTGAAAGCTCTTTGCCCTGTCATCAATGAAGATACGGAATAAAACTGGTCCCAACCTTGAGCACTGAAAGTCTCTGCTATTGATTCCTCCATCCTGAAAATCCTGTTTTAAACATCCAGTATTTGTATTTAACCAGTTTTCTTCTAAACCCATGGCAAAATTATTTCTTTTGCAATCTGATGAAGAACCTCAGCAAAGTTTTCTTAGCATCCAAATGCTTCATTTCCACCAAATCCCCAATACCCACACACTCACTGACAACCTCCGAGGACAGCAACACTTTAGTGAGGTTTCTCTTCACAGAAGCCACTGGCTCTTTCCTGACAAATTACTTGCTATTTAGCTACTTGCTTAATGATCTTACTACTTCTTACTGAAACCACCATTTCACCATGGTAATAGAGGTCACATGTATCAGTCTGAAGTTCCCCAAATCACTTCTAGAGCATATTTTGCAGGTGGCAATGTTGCTGGCATCTTACCAGTGCCACTCACTGTGGCTACTCACACCAAAATACTCATGTCCCATTCACATTTTAAAATAAATTACAAAATACCCATAGCACAGATCCCACAGTTAATGAAAATAACTTTGCATTTTGTACTATCTTTTTAAAAGTTGAGGCAAACTTCAAATACAACTGCAAATTTGTGTCTTGAGGGTTTTTTTCAAAAATAGATTGATGTAAAAACCCCAAACCACCAACACAGAAGTCAGCACAGAACAGTCTTCTTAATAGATACATCATATCACACTGAGTGGGCTGAATTGACTTGGAGATATTTAGCTGTTGTACTACTAATACACCTTTTGACCTTTGATGGAGTATTAATTCACACAATTAACTCTCATTAGTATAATGGCTCTGTGTAAGCACCTGTGTTCCAAATTCCACTCTGATTATATCCAGAATTATTTTATGCACTATATAATCCTAATTGGTAGTGTAAAACACATAGAGCTGAGCATACTAATCTGCCTCAGTATCCAGTGTGTTTTGTTTCACTTTGTCTTTATCCACCTTCTCTGAAAGCTAAACTCTCTATACTTCTTCCCTTGGTTATAACTTGAAACAGATTTTTCAAATACCATTTAACTACTCTGAGTGTATAGTAACTAGAAGTGGCTGATTTCCATAGAATCCAAAGGTGTTGCTGCTAATACTGATATAGGCTTAGTGCATCACCTGAAAATCTTATGTTCTGAATCAAAAATTAGTTTCTTGCTTCAAAAACATGAAAACATATAGTAATAGAAAGGGAAAACCAATCTTTTTTTAAACTGGCAAAACACACTGCCACCTCCAGGGGCTTATTAGGCTTTGCAGTGATCTATTGTCTCATTTACAGGTATTACTTCTCAAATCAGTCAAGATAGGCTCCTTCACAGGAAAATTTTGGTTTTAAAGGATTGGATACATTTAATTGTGATGGATAGGAGAATTACAGCAAGCCAAGAATCAGCAGGGCCAGCTGGGTCCAACTTACAGCAAGAGAGAATGTATCTGTGAAAGTCTTGCAATATGCTTCAGGCACTCGTGGGTTGGCTCTGCAAGATCACCTCTTCTTTCTTCGGGTTCAAGTTTAATGAACTCCAAATTACTTTCTGGAAAGTCAATCTTTATTTAAAAAAGGAAGAGTAAGGAGAAAGGAGAAAGACAAAAAGCTTTTAGCAATATGTATTCTCAGATTCAACTGTCAATATATGTTCTCTTGGATTTGTACAGAGAGTATACAAAATATGACAAAAAGAGGAGGGGATAATTATCTGAAGATGCTCCCTGTAAGCAATATGTTACTTAAATGTTTTGGTGATAAACTGAGTCCACAGAAATCAGGGGGAGCTAACTTTCCTGGGAGAATTTAATCCACTGTATTTCAATGTTATTAGAACTGCATGAACCCAAAGCTGAAGCATTTTTATCTTTTTTTCCTCTGTTTCTGGTTTGAAATGAAATGGTTCTTAAATGGAAAACTTTCATTAATGTAGGTTTGGTTTGGTTTTTAAAAGGTAAGGATAATTTTGGTGTGCGGATTGTCACAGTGAGAGAAGAAAATCAAATTCCTGATTTCACTCCTGATTGTTCAATTCCATATACATATATGAAATGCATACAGCAGCATTCAAAGGTTGGCTAAAGCCTTGAGCAACCTGGTCTAGTTGGAGGTGTCCCTGCCCAGGGCAGGGGGTTGAGAATAGATGATCTCTAAGGTTCATTCTAACCCCTTAACATTCTATGATATTTATTGTACAGCATCTACCAATTTTTCATACTTTACATTTAGCCACAGCTGTCAGAAATTTAGGATGCTTTTTAAGATACAGAGAAAGTAAGCATTCAACCAAAATTACAATGCTTGAGGTGCTTGATAATCTGAGTACAGACTTCTCTGAATATTCAGGTTGGTCCTCAAAATTTGCATCCTGCTTTGGTTTATTAATGCACACCCTAATCTTATGTACAATCTTATTTATATCTAATCCTATCTATATCTACTTTTTAATATATGTGTTTGATATGCATCACTTTTCTAAAGGTTAACAAAGTTATTCCCTACAAACCAGTCACATCAGAACACTAGATGATTCTAAGGTCTTCCAACCCAAGCCATTCATTCTATGAAATTTTATCTTTATGACATTTCCAGCATGTTCACAAAGAGTGATACTGTCACATGTATAGGGATAACTGAAAGCAAGGGGAAGAAAATGAGAGATCCTGTTCCATTTCTTTAAGTAGAGAGATATTATAAATTAATAGCCATTTACTGTCTCAACTTCCCTTTATTATTAATAGTGGGAGCTATTTTAAGGCATGGTCTTTGACTGAACTACTCAGACTAGAATATCCCCATTTGCTTCTGTGTTAAAACTAAGCTTTTTTTTATCAGCTTCATTTAGCTATATTATCTGCTTTTACATGTAATGTACTAATAGTGATCTAACATTTTAATACAGAAAACAATTGGCTTTGTCCTTGAAGTATCCAATTGCTAATTTAAGCTGGAAAAGTGACAAAACTACCATGCAAACCTAACGTATTTTCAATGCTGGGAGCACCACTCTCACCAGAATGAGTAGGTGCTTTGACCAGGGAAGTGATTGTCCCCCTGAACTGGGCACTGGTGAGGCACCTTTAACCCTGTGTCCAGTTCTGGGCTCCTCACTGCAACAGAGACATTAAGATTTTGGATTGTGCCCAGAGAGGGGCAAATGAGCTAGGGAAGGGTCTAGAGAGTAAGTACTATGAGGAGCAGCTGAGGGAGCTGAGGGTGTTTAGCCTGGAGAAAAGCAGGGTCAGGAGAGACCTCATCACTCTCTACAACTCCCTGACAGGAGGTTGTGGCCAGGTGGGACTCAGCCTCTTCTCCCAGGCAGCTAGTGACAGTACAAGAGGAAATGGCCTCAAGCTGTGCCAGGAGAGGTTCAGGTTGGACACCGGGAAGAATTTCTTCACAGAAAGGGCTGTCAGGCATTGGAATGGGCTGCTCAGGGAGGTGGGGAACCATCCCTAGAGGTCTTCAAGAAACAACTGGATGTGGCAGTTGACAAGGTGGCAATTGGTCGAAGGTTGGACTTGCTCTTGGAAATCTTCTACAGCCTTAATGATTCTGTGATTCCATGCTCAGCATGTAGTCATCCAGGGAGAGCTACACTGATGCCTATTGACAACTGCTTGTAGCCACTTCCCTTACAAATCCTTTCTGCTAGTCAGTATAATTGTAAGCTGTATGTTACAACTATAATGGCATGCAATTCAACAGCACTCACAACAAAAGCTCAGACTTGGCAAGGCAGCAATAAGTCAGGTACCAAGTCATTAATTTATGTCAAATGTAATTTGGGAAGCAAAGTTCTAACAACAAAAATCACCCTACAAAAACCTTCTCTTGCCCTCAGATGTGGTATTTGATATGGAAAGTATCAAACATATTTGCCACTGTGCAGAATTACAGGCTGTCATCCATTAACCTTAACATGCTTTGAGTGACTCTAATGGAAATATGATTTTTAATTTGTATGGTCTTGAGCTGTGGGAACATCCCTTTTTCTTGCACTTTGTTAGATAACGACCCTTTGCTTTGCTTTCTGGCTTTGTTACCTGCAATGTGACTGAGGTTGGTGTATCAGTACAGCAGATGCCTGGGGTGATCATTGTTGTTGTGAGTGTGCTGTAGAGAGTCATGCTGAGCAGCACAGATCCATGAATGAGCCTCCTACAATAAACACAGAGAGAAATACTGTAAGAGATAAGATGAACAGATTTTATTGAAATTACATCTAAGAACATGCAGCTGGAGAGCTTAAAGGACAACAAACCCTTTGTCTTTATGTGCCTAGCACCAATCTGGCCTCAATCAGTAGAGGTTGCACACTACTGGCCTCACTGCTATAGCAGCATCTGTGCATTTGCAGGTTCATGACACAAATGGCATTGCCAAGACATTCTAAGTCAGCTCTGCACTTTACCACTGACTTCCCTTGTGACAGGGGTTGCCCTTCAAGCTAGGTGTAAAACAAGGAAAATACTATACTTGTATCTCAAGATTTAATTTTGATGACAAGTATGCTAGAGACTGTGAAGTGTCAAGACACTGTAAAAGGTGGAGGGCAGGATCCATTTATGCCACAAAAAGAAGAAACTAATGGTAATCTACTGCAACCATGAAGAATCCTTGCTGATTTGATGTGTAGGTGGCAGTGAAGAGGGAGTATATCAGAGCTCCAAAGAGCTGAAAGAAGTTTCAGTGGGATAGTTCGTACCACATGAGCTACATATGAGTTTTGGACAGATGAAAGATTATGGTCTGAAGTACCACTCCGAGCACTACATGTGAAGTCTTATCAGCAAACCAGGCAGGCATGTGGCCTGCAGATAA
This sequence comes from Acanthisitta chloris, assembly GCF_000695815.1. NCBI lineage: Eukaryota > Metazoa > Chordata > Aves > Passeriformes > Acanthisittidae > Acanthisitta > Acanthisitta chloris. The sequence goes on from NW_008686482.1 coordinate 79,701, forward strand.
GAAAACCAGCATGAGCTCACAGGGCAACACAAATCAGTCTAGAGAACTTGAATAAAATCAGAAATAACCAATCAACTCAAACGAGGAATGCAGTACCTGAATAAAGATACAGCACACTGGACTTACCCTTTAATTTGTCTGTATCGTAATCATTAGTGAGGTCAGAAATTTGATTATCTTCTTTTACTGACCAATACTTTCTAAATGCCATTTTCAAACACTGCTCAGTCAAAACAACTGAGAGAATTCGCTAGATACTCTTCTGCCCATTGCAGCAGGAAGAGCCAGACAGGCTAAGGAGATCTGAATGCACAGCTTTTACCTGAGAGGAGGATGTTAGAGATACAAGAGAACCCAGATGGACTTCTTGACCCCAGCATGAGTTTGAAACGTTCCTGTAAGTACCTTCTGAGGTGCAAACTGAAATAAATTGCTGAGAGTCATATGAAGATTTAAGAAACTCCACATAGTCACTGTTACAGTCAACATCAATTAGTACAAACCTAATTCGGGAGTAATTTTTCTTTTCCCCTTCTCAAGCTGTTCACGTTGTTAGTGCAAGCATTTTGTTTGATTGTGAGAACACAGCTCAGGAGGATTAAAGACAAGAATTTCCTGAAGTTTCTTTTGCAGCTGTAGGTGCATTTGCAGGGGAATGGAGAAATGAGCTGTAATGTGCACAAGACAACACTTGGGGGAAAGCAGTCGAGTGATACTACAAAGTCTTTCTCATTTAGGTCACAGATGTGAATGTGGAAGTGATCAATGGTGATTCAAAGCTGTTTTCCTGTGATGTGTACTCGGGAAGACCTTTAATAAATGAGTCGCATTCTTCAGCCACTCCTTTGTTGATGGGGATTTACATCATAATTTGAGCTAATTGGCACTTTTGTTAGAAAGGAGAGGAATAGTTGAGAACTGAATGAACATGAAGACTAAATTAGCCTTTTGAGTCCTCATTACTGCTAATCACTTTCATATTGTGTTCTAAAACTGTAGGGGGCTTTAAAAAAGAAGCCATAGAGTGGATTTTTTTCCTGGGAAACCTGTGTAGAAGTAGTACAGTCCTCAAAGGCACTGTAGATGTGTTTATTTGAGACATTTCCTGAGCTCATTATTTCAACTCATTTACATCGGTACAGATGCAGCTAAAGACTGTCCAGGCAGATAAGGAAGGATGGGCAGATGGGCAAGTCAATGGAACAGCAGCAGGGGCCACGTGGTGGAATGAAAGAATAAAAAGATGGATCACTATTTTTAGAAAAAGAAGCAGGAGAGTGTGAGGGTTCCATTCAGAGAAGGAAGGAATTAGCATCATGAGCATGGTAACCATAATCTTCACTGAATGGACAGATTCCTCTGCTACCCTGTCCTGCTGATGAGCTCAGGCAGGTCACTCCCTGCTCTGCCTACCAGTTTTCCCACCTGCAAGGTGAGGGCAGTGACACTGACCTTTTAAAGACCATGCAATGATCACAGCTATAGACAATGGCTTTCATGTAACCCCTGGCATAGGTTGCCCAGGGAGGCTGTGGCTGCCCCAACCCTGGCAGGTTGGATCAAGCCTTGAGCAACCTGCTCTGGTGGGAGGTGTCCCTGCCCAGGGCAGGGGGTTGGGACTACATGATCCCTAAGGTCCATTCCAACCCCTTAACATACTATGATACCTTCAGCATCAAGCACATCAGAAGGTGAATAAACAAGTGCTGCCCTGCACATAGCATTTAATTATTGATATGCTCATGCATAACCAGCACAGACAGGAAGCCCTGGAATTACACAGATTCTTAGCTCCTGTTTATTACCAGAGATAAAACAGTTACAGAAAAGGACACTGCTGGTCACAGGCAGCTCGACTTATCCCAACCTAATACCATCAACCTCCTGCCCTGAAGTCACAGACTTCCCTCCCACACCCAGCAAGGGGAAAGTTTTGTTGCTTGCTCTGTCTGCTTTGCAAACACCAACTCAACATAAACTGTGGTGTTCAAGTCAGTGAAGTCAGTGCAATGGGCACTGTGGGGGACATTGTGACTCCCAAATTGCCCCAAATGATGGATTTCTGGTTTGTTAATTAGCTCTGGATCACTAAACTATTCAGCCCAAGAGACAAACACAGTTTCTGATGCGAGGGAATGGAAAGTTGGCACATAGGCTTACAAATGCTTTTTGAACTGCCTCTCACATCTAATAAGACCTCTTGATACAGAAGCACCATCAAGGGCTCTATTGGCTTTGATTTAGGGACACTGTCTAAAGGCAACTACCTGATAAGGCTAAGAAATGCAGACCTGGAGGCTCAGCCACTGGACAAGTTGGCAGCTACACTCGTTATTACCATGTTCATTCCCAAACATTAGTCTTCCTGTTTAGGCTGGATATACCAGGAAAATTAGGACAAAATACTGTGTAAAAATAACATAATTATCCCCAAATCTGACATTACTACATTCAAAACTAAGGTTAAATATAAAGGAAATCCAAAGCTGCTAAAATATAACCACCCAATATATCTTATGACCTAAGCAGTCTTAATTCTGCATTGGAATGATGCTATGAAGTAGCTACTTTTTTATAATTACAAATTCAAAATAGAGACATAATTTTCAACTCCAAAGTAACGCTAACTGTCCTAAGGACCACATATTCCATCCCCACATCCCCTTAAATAACTTCCTTAAACTTGAGGTGTCAAATACATCAAATAATACAAAATAATCAGCTTATTCCAGACTTTTAAAGCAAATTTTCAGTTATGTTCCTGATTACTTCCTCAATTTCACCCCCAAAAGATAAAGTTATAAAAGAAGTTTACAAGCAATAATTTTAAAACAACAACAAACAACTACATATAGGCAACCGTTGGGGAATATTTGCAGGGAGTCAGTTTGGTAAAGAGGGAAACAGTTTGTACACAAACATGCAAAGTTGATAAGGAGTAATCCTAACACATTTGATAATGAGTAAAGAGGCTGCCCTGAATATCCAGCCACAGTATAAATCTGCACACTGCAAGGGAACTTTCAGAATAGGGATAATAAATAACAATATAATAATATAAATAATAATAAAAGGAATGCAAAGTAAGCAAATCTGAACTTTACTAAACATCTGTTCACTGACAAGTCTTTAACAACAACAAACCTAAACAAGGCCAAATTATCAAGAGCATTCTCAGCTATTGTGTGGTTTCCAAATGGGTTAGGTATGAGGTAGAGATTGCAAGAAGAAATAGTAAGTAATATGCTTTAAATAAAGAGCTATCATTTGCCTCCTTACCTATATATATATGTATTTCTCATACAGTCTGCTTAGTACTTTTTTTTAGAGGAGAACTGCAGTGTTAAAGTTACTCAGAAAATAACTACAGCCCTTTGATCTAGCAAGTGACTTTGACATGGTGTGGCCCAAAAGCATAAGAAACTTGACACTTCTTGAAGCAGATGTCAGGGATTTGTATACTTTGTATGTTAAAATAAGTTCAGGTTTTCTTAATTTTCACACCAAACAGAAAGAATTAAAATGCAAAGGAGAGAAGTGACCATACAATGGTAATCATTTTGGAAGAGAAAATAGATCTAAAATTTACAGAGAGGAATAATTTCAGAGTATTTTAAAATAAAGTGTACTTTTGTCCTGTCACTAAAAGATCAAGATTTCTAAGTAATATCTGGGAATAACCCAAAACTGATAATTTTTATTCCTCCTCTCTTTATCATAAATCACAACCAGCCTGAATGGAGTTCCTGTGTCTTTAATCAGAAGACATAATGGGACAGAAATGAGGAACTGAAATGAAAGTAATTTAAATTAAATGAAAATTAAAATCTAGGAATTAAAGTGTTTAACACATTTTTTCCAATGTTTAGCAAAACAACGTATTTTGTTCTTTTAACAAGCATCTGAATAAAGAAAGAGAGGCCACACACTGTCCTTATCTTCACTGACCCTGAGAAGTGACCAACTGGGACAAGGATTTGAAGAAGGATGTTGGATGACCCAGGCAAATACCTCAGGGCCGTTGGCTTCTCTAAAGAGCTTATTTCTGTCCTTTCCCCTAGAAATTAAATCCTAGACATGAGAATGTTAAGACTTTTTTAGAACTCAAATTCACTGCTAAGAAAAGTTTTCTTTTGAGAAAGTGCTATTTTCCAAGCTACATATGTTTTGTCAAAGATTTTCTGGTCAGATTTCTTTAATCTCTTTATATACATTTACAGAGTTTGTTATTTAGAGACCCTAAGACCATAATCTTTGCAATAATACAAGGTACTCTTGACATATTAGCATGACGCTACAGGTACAAATCTTTTCTTGGTACATACTTTCAAGTTCAGAAGAACTCTATTCAAGTAAGTCTTGAAGTTTAGCTGC
>NW_008686482.1:84090-107318 GCF_000695815.1 Acanthisitta chloris
GCAATTCTTATTTTTAAAGCAGTCAGTCTATCAACTGAAATCATGGTGAATGAATAATTCTGTGGAGCTGTGGTTGGCTAAAAGAGGAAAAAGCATTTATGCTTCTTTGTGTTAGTAATTACTATAATTGTAAATGACACAGCTATCAGATTAGAGGGTGTTGAACATGCTATTCCTAAATTATTCTTCCCCAACAACTCAACCTTTATTTCTGCTCTGAAGGGTCATTTTAGCAATGATCTCTACAATTACACAGCAAATGAAAGGAAAGTAGCCCTCTATCCCCTTCATTGTGCTGATTGTGTGGACCAGGAAAGAACAGAGCCATTTTGCAGAAAAATTTTTGAAATTGGGTGATTTGGAGATCTCCTAATGAAAATCAACATGCTTGCTCTGATGGCAGGCATTTAAAAATCACAGGGAGCTGAGGCCTGGCAGACCTCCCACAAATCATTCCTTTTGGACTGAAAAACAAGAAAACCTCTAGAACAACAGATCCTCAAGCACAGGATTCTCACATACCCTTTACCTCCCAAAATGCCTAAGTGCTGCCCTATTATCATGCCTAATGCTCTGCTTCTGAATGAATGCACTCAGAACATATCAGCTTGCTGGGGATGAGGACTTCTTACCACTTCATCTGAAGTTAGATTCTCACCCAAGATATTCCTTCACTATTCCACCCTACAAAACAGGATGGTAGGAAATACCTCAAATAAACTTATTATATGTTTTGCTTAAAAAGACACCCACAAAGGAAGAGTGAGTGATGTGCTCTTCTTAAGACTAACTAGGAAAGAAAAGTAATTGAATTAATTGCCCAAGAAATCCTTGGAGCAGGGATTTGATTCATGTTTCTTTCCTTCCCTCAAGCTAAGTTCTCTAACCACTAAGTCACAAAAAAGCAGAGTAACCTTGAGTTTCCTCTGAATAGATGGAAAAAGCCTCTAGCCCAGTCCAACCTAACTTCTAAGTCTCTCAGCTTAAAAGTTCAGTGAAACACAAGGTATTTCAAGCAAATTCATACATGCAATCAGACTTTTTTAACATTTTGTTTTAAAGGGTGATTGCCACCATATAAAGTAGTAGATGAAAATGTCTCAAGATAAGGAAACAGCTATTTCTTAGAGATAGATGTTAATGCAGAAACTTGGGGGCTTGAATGTATCCTCCTATTGCACAAAGGGTGTGCAGGGCTATGGGGTCTAAATAAAACTTTAGTATCATTGTAAAGACTTGATCTAAATTCAGATGTCTCAGTGCTACTAAAATATATTCAGAGCACTGCAGAAAATTTCCCTCAGATCTCTGTTTATACAGCACTGCAGAGACATTCAAAGCACCTTTAAACCATCGTTACATTGTGCACAGTGTGGAAAGAAGAGGCTGAAGGAGAGAAAGCTTCTAAAGTGGTGTGAAGAGGGAAAGGTGCTCATTGTGGCCCATCACTAACTGTCCCAATTTAAGCAGCATGAATTGGTGTGAGAACAGAAACAAACCAAAACCAACCATTGTGAACAAGAGGCTATGCTAAGAAGGATTTTGTAAAGCTACAGGAAAGGGTACAGTAAGGTGCAACAGGCCTAGGGAACTTTATCATAACAGTTATCTCAGCCAAGCTCAAAAACAATGTATGGGAAGGACAGAAAAGCTTATGGATGGAGCTCTTTCCTTTTGCTGTAAGTGGCTGTCCTGTTCTTATTACAGCAACATCCTGAAATGAGTATTTCTGTCTTTTGATATTTCTCCCAAGTTGAGTGCAGTACTATTCAAGAGTGGCCTTTTCTTAAGCTGTCATACAAAACTGAACTTACTCTTTGGGATACAGTGGGGAGCATGTCCAAGCAAGCACTTGTGTATTTTTAGAGGCACTGTTTACACCCAGTAGTTTTATTGTCAGCATGGTTTCCCTGGGAAGAGCCTTTATTCGTAGAGGAAAGTTGATTCTAAAAGAAAATCAAAGTAAAATGAAAGTTAAAAAAACTTGAGCATTGTTACCACAAGTGATTTCTTTCTACATTTCTGACATATATATCAAGCTATAAATTACAATTGTTGCCCTCTGAAGGAAAACACAACTGACAGATCTCTTCAAGACATGGATGATTATTGTCACCCATTAACTTGAGTCACAGTATTTGAGAAGAGGCAGATAAAAACTCACTCACTTCAGTGATAATCACTAGGGCTGACAAAGGCAGGAAAAGTTTAGTTAAACTTTGCTTTAGAGTTACCTTAGCAAGGAAAAGCTGTTTCACACTAAATATCCCCCCCCAAGGGTAAATTGGAAACGGATTGTTATTTGGTGCCTTGTGTCTTCAGAGGAAAACACTGCCTAAAACACTAAGAGTTGCTTCTGTGTTGAGTATGATAATCACTCTGTTGACAGGAGAGCTTTGGTGGTCTGATACTTCCCAACCACAATATAAAGGCAGATTTTGTCTTAACAGCAACGAACAATTCACATTTTTTAACGAGAAAATTCAGTTTTATCAATATTCATCCCAACTTTGTATTGACCATTACCAGACTTGCTTGGCTACTCAATTTCTTTATACAGTTAAAAAAAATCAATTTAAAATCATAACTTAGAAATACTTCCACGCTGTGTGGAAAAATCACTTGTGTAATTACCAAGACACATGCAAGTTTGTATTTTCTTTCTTCCTGAAGAGACAGTTTATGGTGCAAAGTGCATTTCTAGCTTTTTGCATGTATATTCAGTGCAGGCTTAAATTTCTCAAGTGGAGAGCAAAATTAATTACATTTTTTCTGTATAAACAAAATCAATATAAGGAGCTGGAGGCTAAAAGAATTATAGCACATTGACAACATAATCATTAAGAAAACAAAAGATCTGCATAATCTTGAGATTAAGAAAACAAACCAGAAGATAAATTTAAATAACACAGACTGGCAGAGGAAGGCAACTCAGCATTTTGGAAAAGGTATAGTCATACTTGAACAGCAAGCAGAAAGAGAAACTGTATTTTAAAAGTATAGTAGCCTGAAAAATGTAATTATGGGTACCAGAAATAAGACATGTTAATAGTACAAGGTAAAATTAACATAAGGTTTTGCTCCTAGTTCCAAAATCTGTCAAATATCTACTGAATTTGAGAAAGTTTCCTTGAATGCACTCAGAAGCCACTGAAAGAAAGTAGATGTTTTTCAGCTGAAATTCTGAACTACTCCAAATTAGCATTAGTGTCAAAATTTCAGATGATCAGCCCTAAACATTAGGAAATGCTGCAAATTTGCATCCCTCTCTCTTGGAATCACAAAGCAAGGCAGCCATTCCCCACTCTTTCTGATTACCATGAAGAGAATTGAGATGCAATTCTCAACTGCCTTCCCACGTGTCCCTATTTATAGCTTTCAAGTTTGCTTTCCCTTTCTCATGCCCTCTTCCTTACTCATAATCAGAAACACTTATTGGGAAACTGAACTGCTTTGCATGCTATAGATAGTTTGTCCTGTCTTTTTCACTGACAGGCCAACAACTGTGCCCTTCTTACATAAAACTGTTTGACAAAGTTGCACTTAACTTTAAAGCATCATTAATGCTAAGAAGAGACAAAAATAAAGAGTCAAGACATTCATTTTCTGATACAGGCGATTGTTAACACTCCCTGTGAACTTGAACCGGTGAAAACACTCCCTCAGAAAGTAACAGTAATTCCTGAGTAACTCCTCACTCAGAAAGTGAGGTGTCCCTGCCCAGGGCAGGGGGTTGGGACTAGATGATCTCTAAGGTCCATTCCAACCTCTTAACATACTAAGAAACTATGCAACTTTCATTAATGCACATCTAAGCTTACCCAGTTGGTCTTATCCTTTCTGACTCTATGAGGCTGAGTCAAATGGATGAATAAGAAGAAGGAGGTGGAAAGGAACACTGGAACTGTGGGTGCACAATTTCACCAGTAGTCGAGAACAAAGAAGCTGCTCCCTGAAAAGGTGCTATTCACAGATACTAGATAATACAGCTTGTTTCAAAGGCCAAGGGCCTAACATCAACAAAGCCTCAACACACAAGAGCTCTGGGGCAACCCAAGCTGTGCCTCCAGAGAGTGGAAACAAATCAGAGAAGCCAAATAAAATATGAGGAAGAGGGAAGCCCAGTGCCAAGAAAGGATCTGAGGTGATGAATGACAGACTTAATGCTAATTCCATACTTCATGTCTGTAGGCTTAACAAGAATTACAGAGGATGGAAAAAGAGGAGACAGTGGAATAAATATATTAAGAGCAAACAATTAAGACAAAAGAAAGAACATATTTAAGAGGTCTCAGGCACTGAAAATATGAAACTGAGGAGAAAATAAGGGCAACTTTTGGACTTTACACACTATGTGCTAAATGGTATCAGCCTGTTCAAACTCTGCACCAAGGAGACAATAACACTTTTCAAAGGCAATACACAAGTTCCAAAGCAAAAGTATACCCTTAAATAAGGACAAACAGAAGAAATACTAAACAAGGCAACTGCTTAGGTATCAAATGATTCTCATTGTTTCTGAGAACATTCTGGGAAAGACTAAAGATGGTAACAGACTTCAACAGAAGGTCATATTTATACATGAAAACCAATCAAGTTAAAATTCAAGCACTAACTGGTTAAAGCACTTGAAACCAGAAACTAAAAACATGAAAATTAGCAAATAAAGCAAGCCTTGTCTTTGGTAGAAACTCTCTGCCTAGATTCCTAATCACCAAAACACTACTCTCCTTTTTTACACCATGTTCAAATCAATCCAATTTCAGCTCAGGATTCATTTTGAATTAGTTTATTTTTTGGCCTGACTGATCCCTAACTATAGAGAGAATATCTGACCTCCCAATGTAACAGAAGCTCTTCCTGGTCATCTTTTACCACTTGTGTTTTCAATGGGTGTGATCAGCTAAAAATGGTATATGGCTTAGAATGAAAGCAGCAAGAAACTTTACAATAAAGGTATTGTCTCCTCTGTAAACATTTTATGCAAACACAGTCCCCTCCGTTTCAGAAAGGTGATATTACAGCCTAAAAGATAACTAAGAGTGAACACAGCTTGGTTACAGGTTTGAGTGACCCAGACTCCCTACTGTAGGAAATGGTGCCACTCGATGGCATGGAAAAACAATTGCACTAATACTCTACTTTTTAAACCAATTCCAGCTTGAATTCTTGCTAAAACTATTAACTAGTGTTTCTCTACATCTATTTCTTGTAAGAAAAAAACCCAACCCAGCCTGTTCCTGAATATGAAGAGATTTTTTTACAGAGAGAGTGATCAGGCATTGGAATGTGCTGCCCAGGGAGGTGGTGGATTCACCATCCCTGGAGGTTTTCAAGATGAGACTGGATGTGGCACTTAGTGCCATGGGCTAGTAACCATGGTAGGGTTGGACTTGATGATCTTGGAGGTCTCTTCTAACCTGGTTGATTCTATGATTCTATGTTTTAAATTATACCCTCAGTGCTAATATGGCACCACCTCTACTGTTCCTTCTATTTCAAAATCTTCTGAATATACTGGTTATTCTGTCAACTTTGGAGCTGTTTGTTTATTCTTTCTTGGAGGGGTAGTAGCACAAATAGCAAAAAAACACATTGCCCAATTATAGAACTGTGACAAGTATTCATATTTAGAATAAATTCAAAACAACAAATATATCCTTCACTGTGCATATTTCATACAGAAAAGAACATAGAATCTAGAATGGTTTGGATTGGAAAGGATCTTAAAGACCATCTTGTTCCACCTCCTGCCATGGGCAGGAACACCTCCCACTAGCCCAGGTTGGCTGGGAACACTTCCAGGGATGGGGCAGCCCAGCCACAGCTGTGTTTTGGTTTTTTAAATGAATATTTGATGTGCAATACGTGTCAAATAAACATATACCAAACACAGACCAAAACTTACTTCTCATTCCAGTCAGCCAGGAAAAAGAAGGATCTTTTAACAGGAATATTTTTGCAAATCTTCACTTGGCATATTGTCTTCCCAGCATAAGTTAGTAAACAGGAAAAAGACAAAGCTTTGTAGCTGTTGGTTTTTTAAATGAATATTTGATGTGCAATACGTGTCAAATAAACATATACCAAACACAGACCAAAACTTACTTCTCATTCCAGTCAGCCAGGAAAAAGAAGGATCTTTTAACAGGAATATTTTTGCAAATCTTCACTTGGCATATTGTCTTCCCAGCATAAGTTAGTAAACAGGAAAAAGACAAAGCTTTGTAGCTGCAAGGGGGGAAAAAAAAGCAACAAAAAAAGAGATTAATTGTTATGCACCACATCCAGCACAGTAAATCTGGAGTTAACCATTCAGAAACTTGTGAAGATCCATCCGTACATGAAAAAAAAAGAATTAAAATAATGACTCTCATATTCATGTGTGTGAGGAGGGGTGTTCATTTTGGACTGTTTGTTTCTTTAATGTTTGGAGTTCAAGAAAATCCCTTAAGACACATCGGTCCTGATCCATGTTTTTGTCAGTAAGACTAACTTTCTTTTTCATTATTGCAGTGAAGGAAACTTTGGACCTAAGTTTTGAAGTGTTGCTATTTGCTCATCATACAGTCAACAGCAAACCTCCCACCTGAAGAACTGCATCCAGCTCTGGGGGCCCAACATAAGAAGGACATGAAACTACTGGAGCAAGCTCAGAGAAAGCCATGAAGATGCCCACAAGGCTGGAGCACCTCTTCTATGAAGACAGGTTGAGAGAGTTGGGGGTGTTCAGCCCTGAAGAAAGGGACATTAGAGCACTTTCCAGTACCTAAAGGGGTTCCAAGACAGCTCGAGAGGGATGTTTTACAAGAGTGTGTGGTGACAGGAAAGGGGGACTGGCTTTAAACTGAAGGACAGGTTTAAATTAGATACTGGGAGGATTCCTCCCTGTGAGGGTGGTGAGGAATTGGCACAGGTTGCCCGGAGCAGCTGTGACTGCCCTATCACTAGAAGTATGCAAGACCAGGTTGGATGGGGCTCTGAGCAACCTGGTCTAGTGGAACACAGCCCTGCCCATAGCAGGGGGTTGGAACAAGGCATCTTTAAGGTGCCTTCCAACCCAGCCCATTCTACAATTCTATTTATACTTACTTTTCCCAATCTGTAAAGAACAGGTTTGTATTCAAAGAAATCTCTACATTCATTACAGCAGAAGCATTAAAGGCCTCTGTGTTGGCATTTTTCACATAGCTATTGGGGTCTGGGGCTATCTGTTCTTTCATATCCTTCTTACTGAAATCTTTTAGAATATTAGTCAAAATAAAGGAATAGAGTATAAATAACTAATGTTCTTAATTAGTCTTGTTACTTCCAGATCTTCCTGCCAGTCTCAGCTTTAGACATCATTCTGTACAAGAATGATGAACATGGGAAACAGAGTCAAATGTGAACAGGAAATTTGAAGCAGTTGCTGACTGAAGGTGCCTGACTTTGCCATATTTATAAGAATGATGGTTGATCTCTTCCAGAACATTGTAATAATTCTTATAATTATTGTAGCAGATGTGCTTTTTATTTTTTTTCTCTCTCTTTTCATTTTTTACTTTTTTTAATTCAAAGAAAATGATCTGTAATCTGTAGTTCTTATGAGGTAAGGATAGAGAGAAGGAAAGATACTTGTAAGCCTGGGAAATTCTTCCCCTAGCCTCTAAACATTACAAACAGCTGGAAGACAGTTCAGGGAATAATAGGTATTAATGCAATCAAATGATTAAGTATTGCTGTTTAAACAGAAGTACTGATACATAATACATAGACATATTCCTGATTTATACATCAGAAAGACCTAATCCTGGGAAGATTTAATGCTTACACCATGTTCCTTCTGACTGCAGTCAGAAAGATTGCTCTGAGTGCATGCACTTCAACCCATTTTATGTCTTTGTAGAACATTTTCCCTATGCAGCCTCCCTGGGAGTTCAAAGACATGACTATAGCCTTGTCCCAAGGATCACTTCATAGCATCCAGATGTAGACAGGAATCTGACTGGTTTGGGCTGTAGAAACAAATGCAGTGAAATATGAAGATAGCAACATTCTGCCACTGGCAGCAAACAAGGCACATCTTCTTGGAACTGAAATGAAATAAACCATCAAACTGATAAAAGAAACGAGAAGGAATGAAAATAAAGATTACCAGTTTTGCAACATTATTCTGCAACTTGTAATGTGTGTACCTAGATTTTTAATGAGGACAGAAGCACAGAAATCTTGTTAGAGATAGGTACAGACCTCACATGTTGCAGAATAATGTTGAAATTGGGAGCACAGATATAAAAATTGACAAAAGGTCAATCCACAAAAGTGAACTTGGGATGGATTTGACACCACACTGACACACACTCACTCAGTTTCTAACATTCATACAGAAGTATCACCAAAGCAACAGGGGTGAGGTAGTATCTGTGAGAAAGAGGTGATCAAAGTGACAACACATCTTGGGAACACTTGTTGGACCGACCTGTTCACCCAGGCTTCTGGGATGTTATGGGCAGCATAAACAGTGAAGCTGAGCTGGGAATCTAGGCTGGTGTCTGCAGCACATGAAGGGCTTTTAGGTGTGCTGGCAAGCTGGAAATTTGCATCAAAGCTGCTGCAGTAAACATGGATGAGACGAGAGATGGCCATGGAGAGCTCAGTCACAGCAGCCTCTATTAACACCAAGAGGAGAGAGAAATAAATAAAGGTTAGCAATAGGTCATTTAGGAAGAACCATATTTATCTTAAACCATCAGTTACAGCTTTGAAATGCTTCCTAATAAAATTTAATTAAAATGACATAACCTACCAACTGAAGCCAATTAGCCATCTGTGCTCCTGAAACCAGCCTTAGCTCATTCCTGCAAAAAGTGCTTTCAAATTAAGGCATTTTCAAAGTAAGCATTTTCAACTGCAGCAAGTTAGTGTGTGCCTCAGGTATGTCATTTTAGTCTGTGAATTTTTGTGCTGGAAAGACTTTTATTAAGTAGGTATTTTGTAGCTACTTACTTCAAGGGAACTGGCAATGCAGCATAGAATGAAGAAAAGACACTGGTTAAATTTTAAGGCTATAAAGCTGTTGCAACTGTAGGTAAACAATGCATAAAACACATACAATAGCAGCCACAGACACACTCAGCATTCAGGTGGCCATGGTTTGGTGACAACATTACACAACGATGGACACTGAAATACATCCCTACATGAATAGATATGAAATGCAGGCTGCACCTTTATATCACACCTCTGCTATGTTATTTCATCTGGCTTCAGCTCTGCAGTGCTTTGTTCTGCTGTTACTGGCTTTCATCCATCTTCCCTCTCTCTGCTTTTGGAGCAGCTTGGGATTGCCTGATTGCCAGTAGAAATTAAAATTCCCAGTCCTGGCAGCATCCATTGAGTGAAGAGAGCTGTTAGGAGCACTCATTTCTCAGGCAAGGGATAGGCTGAGAGAGGAACTATCATAGTATTTGTATCATTCCAAGATCAGAATGATTTGTCTTCCAAGAGGAGTACTCCAAACTCTCCTTTTTTTTTTACCCCTCCAACTCATGGGTTTCTACATGATCCAGAACATACTCTCACCTTGTTCTTTTTCCTCTTTCTATCTCTCCCAAATTTCCACCGTTCTCTTGTGGGTTGCAGGGTCTGTGCCTGACTGCAGAGATGAGCCAGCCTGGAAACAGGGCCTGAGGTGGGCACTACAGGCTGTCTCTTTTGCTATAATGGCATGGGGGGTGAAGACAGGAATGGAGCAAACGGGGACAATTGGTTCAGCTGCCAGCCAAGGACACAAACCAACTTCAGCATTACTTATCTAATTATTAGGAGATACAGACTGATGATAATCTCAGGAACAGAGTTCCCCAGGCATAAGCAAACATCCTCTGCAGCTCCAGGATTTTTTTCAACATTCATTTTCCTACTCATGTTAGCTCTGGTTTAAAACACTCTATGGTTTCTGTGCCAGGGTCAGCCCTTTTTCAACCCTCCATCCTTCACTCATTAAGACCAGTAGCAATTAACTAAATTAGAGACAAACATCTTGGGTAGTCTGTGAATGTTCATTACTCACAAAACTTGGTCAGCATCTTTTCCCTGGATTTTTATGAGCTGCTGAATAAGATTTGGTAGGCTGAAATTATATTGCCCATCCATGAAGCCAAAGAACTTTACTGCTTTTTATGACTTTTATGATTAATAAATCTCAGATGAGGAAGAACTCTGGTGTTTCACTGATTTACATAGCACAGGCTCTAGAATTCCTACAGCAGATTCACAGCTTCAGTTACATCAGAACTTATTTTCTAGCAAGGTGTCCCAGGCATAGCCAGTGTGTAAGAGACAATGAACAGACCACACTGCAAAGCCAACTATGACCAGGATTAATAATCTCACAACTCAAACCTCATCGTTTATTTCTAGTGTGACACGATTTGGCATCACCTTCTCACTGAAGGTGAGAAGAAATCACACTTGCAGAAATGAGATGAGAACAAGGGAAGTGAACTTTAACCACAGCTGCCAGATATGCTTATTTCTGACATGTTCCTTGTATGCCAAGCCTGAAGGAAGAAATTTCACCCTTGGTGAGAAACAGAACAATCTGCACCATCCCTGAAACTGTTAATGAATAGACTTGCAGGTGCCTTCAAGATTTAGTAAGGAACATACTAGCTTATGCCTTACAGAAAGCCACTTATTTCTTCTTCTCAGTTCAGTGTTACAATTCACATATTATTTTAGTGCCAGGTCTTCCAACAGAGCAGGTACTGTGCTGTTACTGCACAGCAGAGTGTGTCAAGTCAATGCATGTTAAACACTCTCTTTGACTCCGTACATGTTTTCTCTGGGTAAAACATGACAAATATCTGGTTGAACAGAATTTGGAATGAAGGCTTAAGACCCTTTTGATACATTAAAGATATTTTGGAGAACAGGAGCTCGATGCTGTTCTTATTTTCAGAGAGGGGAAAAAACGCAGGATTCTGAATACTGTTTAGGTCACACACAAAAAAAACTCAATAGAAAAAAAACCCACTTAACATTTTGGTAAAGGGCTAAGCAGCATTAATTAGAACATTATTATAATATGAAAGAGGCAAAACATGAGAAAGCTGTAATGCAAATATTGATCAGATGCAGTTTCCTAGCACTGATATTTAGCATATTGTTTCTTCCTACTAGTGGAAGAACCCTACCAATTATCCATGGAAAGAAGCTTAAAAATCTCCTGCTGTCCTGGTATCAAAAACGTCTCTGCTCCTACATGCTTTACAAGGTAACTTCTGCCTAATGTTTTTGGAGAACGGGGGAGTTGCAATGGTTTAAAAATTGGCCTTGATTACAAAGCCCCTGGGCTTTAGGAACAACACGTCAGGATCTAATACAGCAACAACTCAGAGGTGAAGAGCCATGCTCTGATTTGGAAACAATGCAGGAAACACTTAGGGAAATGAAATGCAATCAATAAAAAGCTCTTGACATTTTCCATATTCCGAAACAAGAAATGTTTTTCCAAAACAAGACTATAATAACTTTGTGCTAAGAAAAGGAGGAAGTGGAGTTTTCAAATTTATATAGGAATACTTAAAAAACCCGTTCATTTTTCCCCTTCCTTTTTTAAAAAAGCTTTCTCTGATGAATATTTTTATGATCAGATCTAGAAGCAACTGTCAAATCCCAAACACAGAGAACCTTTACATTCTTAAATGTAATGATGACTTCATTAAATGTATTGTCACAAGGTATCTGATTTCTGCATTCACTCAAAAAGATGGCAAGTCCAGCAATTATCAGTTTCATAGCATGTTAAGGGGTTGGAATGGACCTTAGCGATCACCCAGTCCCAACCCCTGCCCTGGGCAGGGACACCTCCCACCAGAGCAGGTTGCTCAAGGTTTTTTCAAACCTGGCTTTGAACACTGCCAGGGCTGGGGCAGCCACAACTTCTCTGGGCAACCTGTGCCAGTGTCTCACCACCCTCACAGGAAAAACTTCTTCCTAATATCTAACCTAAATTTCCCCTCTGTCAGTTTATCCCCATTACTCCTTATCCCACCACTACAGCTCCTACCAGAGACCCTCTGAATCTTCCCTGTAGCCCCTTCAGACACTGGAAAGTTGCTATGAGGTCCCAGTTTAGTCGACAAAGACTGTTGACTCAATATCATCAGCTCCTGGTGCGTTCTAGACTTTCTGGATGGGTCCCAGAGAACTACTGATCAAATTCTGAAAGCTGCTTATTATGTCTGATCTGGAGCAATCCCTGCCTGGAGTAGCTGTAGACATTGAATAAACATTCATTCATCAGCTTTTGAGAAACATGCACAAACACAGTCTGTAACCAGCTGCATCCTATCTGTTCATATTCTGGATTGCAGCAAACCCCAATGCTAAATCTCTTTTAACATGAATAATCTTATTCCTCATTTTCTGTGAACACTCGATGCTGCAGAAAGGTACTAACATCTAGAAATGCCTATAGTTCCTCACATTTAAGAAGAAAAAAATACTTTGAGTACTAAAAACATTAATAGAATCTTCTAAGGACTGCATACAGAGGAAAGAGAACATGATCCAGACTTAGGCATAACATGGATAAGTAGTGCTTTATTCACAGCAATGGAATAAACTGTTTTACAGAGATAACACTGTTCACAGAGGCAGTTATTGCACCACTAAATCAAGGCTAGATATTCTGAATATAGTCTCTGACTTGCTTAGTGCATGGTGAATGACTAATAACAAACCTCAGAAAATCTTTTATAAAAGAGTAAGATTAAAGCAGTTTCTAAACAAATTATTAAGTAAGGCTTTCATTTTAATAGTATCCTTTATCTTTTTCTCTTTTGTGGGAGAGAGAAGCTATAACAAAGAAAAACAAAACTCTTATGATGCTCTGGGTAATAACTATCCCTTGGGGAACAAAGAGGAGAGGAAAAGGATATTAGTTTGAGTAACTGATTGCTGCTCTTGCTGTTCAAATTTGAACCTGTTTTCTTCAAGATAAACATGAATACATACAAGAGACAAAACAGAGTCCAAATGGGAAGGGCAGTCTGTCTCCTCCTTGGCTGTCAATGCTGACTTCATTTGCAAGTGTGCTGCTCAAGAGAGCAAAGCACATGGTTTTTAGCTTCCCAGAGATCTGGAAAGATTTAGTAGCACTGAGCAAAGGCTGTGATTTTCCTTTTATTTTGGCTAACAGGCTTGCAGACTTTTGCACGCCTGCAATTCTAGCCAGCTAACCATAATGAAGTAAAAAGAGGGTGGGAAGCAAATGAGGTGGAAAAGGAAACACAAATGTGATTTCAGCAAAAATGTACAACTCAGCACCTATTTGGGGTTTATTTCTAGCTTCAGCAGGTGAAAATCTCTTCTGTATTCCTCTCAGGCTCAGTGCCCCTAGATCAACAGATGAGAGGCCCCATGGCATTATCATGAATGTGAGCACTGAGAAGCCAGAGACGAAGAAAAGCTTGTGACAAAGGAAAAGATGTAGAATGGCTTTGCTCACTTCTCATAGATCAGACCTAGGTTCCAGCAGATCAGTTTTGGTCATTGTACTTACATTTGTGTTTTATCAGACATGCCCTTAATACCAGCACTGATCTACTAGTGAGACTTTTCTCTTAACACTCATTAGCCTAACTTTAAAGATTCTCCTGGCTTTTAGAAGTTTATTGAATAGGTGCTGACATATAAGGCATGGAGTATGTTAAAACATGTGAAATGTATGTCACTGCATGTAAGAGGGCAATTAGAAATGTGGTTACCTTGGACAACTTTTATTTAGGCTTCACCACAGAATGACTGATGGCCTGGCAAGTTCTGACTTGCAATCAGTAAGTTGTAGATTCTAGTATTACACTACCTAAAGGATTCTGGAATTGTTATGAAATTAGGGTGTGCCAAGAACAGAGAAGCATCACACTTCACAGCTGAAGGTTTCCTGACATAAATAAATAGGTACAGAGAAGCAGGGAGTCCAAATTGATTCCTTTACTGTTGTTCAGTGAATCAGATTTTCCTTGAAGAAGCTGTTGATTCAATGAAGTCCAAATTGAGATATATCTTTACATAAAAGAATCCTTCCCAGTCAGGTTTTCTGAACAGTGTGCAGAGGAAGATGCTTCTAAGGTAGATTAGTATCTATTCATTCTTTTAATTAGCAACAACTAGTTGTCTATAAGAGTGTTAAAAAAAATCATGGTATAAATGATTATACCCAAGGGAGAAGAATCCTCCAAACTCTATTTACCACCTTCTGCACCTGTATGTTCTCCCCCCACTCTCCTGACCCTTCAGCTGCTTAGCTTTTCCTGGCAGCTTACAAATGTAATTGCTGTTTCTTTTTTTGCTGTCCACAAAGTTGAACAATGCTGAAATAACAAACGTGGCATTTGGAAACCTGCACTGGAACCACCTCTGTGTCTGAAAGGCTGCTGCAAGGTGCTTCACAGTAATGCCAACAGTGCTGGGCATCAACCCCTGAGTCTAAGCTCATTTTAACTGAGGAATTAAATAAAGCAGGGTCTATGATTTTGTCCATTACTGTTCATTAACCTACTCCTAACAGTCTATCATTAAGGCAAGACACTATTTATACAACAAAAAATCACAATGAACTAAAGCTTAAGGATGGAGGAATCAAAGTTATTGAAGCCAAGTAGAAAAGTCATACAGAAAATAACTTTTTAGGCTTCCATGTAGTTAATTACTTTCCCTTTTCACCACATTAAAAGTTGGGGTGAAGAACTGCTATGACCAGCACTAACTGTAATGAGTTCCACTCTACTATTCATTCTCCATATTTGAGTCTCCAGATTAGTTTTTGGAAATGCTGTTTTCTTTATACTTTTAGATCACTTCAATTTTAACTTGTCACAATTACCTTATAATATGACTAAATATGTGAACATCTACAATATGCCAACTCGAACAGTTCAGTAATACGAACAAATAGCAGAACATGTGGTTTCTGATGATACACCTTGAATTAACATATTTTAAAAATAACACTTTACCTTTGCCTGGTGTTTCCACACTTTGAAGTGAATCCTATAGAGAAAAAGAGAGGGAAAAGAAGTAATCAGTTACTTCAGAAAGAGACCATGTAGCAGTTTTGATGATTTTAGGAGAAAATAAGGTGAAAAGAGGGAAGGATGTATCTTAACGTTATGATGACAGAAGACATGACCAGGACCTGCTTCCTCTGCCATCTCAGACAAGTCACTCAAGCCCTGATCTCTGACAGTATCTGACAGGCATGTCAAGATACAAAGAAGGACTTACCATCATTAGAGGTACACGCACATTTTCAGCCTTTGCATTGGTAGAACAGAGGCAAGAATTTCCTCTCCAAACCTTTGCATGGCTTACACATTGAGATGTGAAGCTCACAACCATGCTGAGCAGAGCCTCAGCCTCCTTTCAAATCTGAGCAGCAGCAAGTCTCCACTCAAGTGGCCAACATTTCACCTACCTTCCTGTGCCAAGTCAGCAAAAATAGCTCTGCTTTTCAAAGGCCTTTGAGCAGGCAGCTAACCAGAGGTGGCCAACAGGAATTATTAGGTGTGGGAATTTAGGGGGTGTTGATGCCCTTGGTGCCTAAACTCAGCTCCTGACACCTAACATTAAATCAGAATTTGGATTCCCACCTCTCACATCCCACTGCTGTCATACCTTCCTGTGCCAAGTCAGCAAAAATAGCTCTGCTTTTCAAAGGCCTTTGAGCAGGCAGCTAACCAGAGGTGGCCAACAGGAATTATTAGGTGTGGGAATTTAGGGGGTGTTGATGCCCTTGGTGCCTAAACTCAGCTCCTGACACCTAACATTAAATCAGAATTTGGATTCCCACCTCTCACATCCCACTGCTGTCATGTCAACACTGAAAGTTATTTAGACTGAACTGACCAGCCTAATTAAACTTTTGGGTTTGTTAACTCCCCAAGTACAAAAACTGCCACCAGTCAGACCTTGTTCCAAGCTTCTCAGCCACAAGGAAAAATGAAAGATTGCAACACTGCCTATTCCTCCCAATCCACAAAGGAAAAACTGCCATGGCAGGTAGCTCTGCATCTCCTGGCAGGACAGGCAGCACCTTCAGCCCCAGAGCCACAGGTGGGACCCAGCCTTGGCTCAAAGGCAAGGGGTCAGCTGTGTCCTGGGGTGCATCAGGCAAGGCATTGCCATCTGGGTGAGGGAAGGGATTGTCCTGATCTACTCTGCGCTGGTGTGGCTTCACGTGTTAAGTGCAGCTTTAGGCATTACAGTATAAGATATAAAGTTACTAGAGAGCATCCAAGGAGGGCACAGAGACAGTCAAGGGCCTTGAGGGAAAGCTGCACAAGGAGTGGCTGAGATCACTTGGTCTGTTCAGCCTGGATAAGAGGACACTCATTCCTCTATACAACTTCCTCACAAGGGGCAGTGCAGGGGCAACACTGATCTCTTCTCTCTGGAGACCAGTGACAGGACCAGAGGGAATGGCCTAAAGTTGTGTCAGGGGAGGTTTAGGCTGGATATTAGGAAAAGGTTTTTTTCCCCAGAGGTGTTTGGGCACTAGAACAGCTCCCCAGGGCAGTGGTCACAGCCCCAAGCCTGACAGAGCTCAGGAAGTATTTGGACAATGCTCCCAGGCACATGGTGTGAATCTTGGGGCTGTCCTGAGCAGGGCCAGGAGTTGGACTCAATGATCCTTGTGGATCCCTTGCAATTCAGGATATTCTGTGATTCTATGAATCTATGGTCAGACTTGCATCTACCAAAGTGACATAGAAATAAGTTACTGAGGCACAAATCTTGATCAGAGAGACTAGAAAGTTAATTCTGTGTTTCAGTATTGCCCATGGCTTGCACTGTTTGAACCCATGTCCCTGGAAGGTTTTACTGTCCTTTACAGTCATTAATCCCTTAGCAGCAGGTTGAGAAGGCTGTGTGTTAGCACCTATGTATTCAGCATGGTGCTTCTTAAAAATGACAATGCATGCAGAGGAGGTGTAAGAAATACAATGCTGGATGTACATTCTCCCTCTGGCACCCAGCTTGGAGCTGCCAGCATTGTCTGGGAAATATGAAGAGAAGTCAAATGCTTACTTGAGGGGAGAAAAGCAACATCTAAGCTGAGAAGCATGTTTTTACAATCTTTCTAATGCAGTGAGACAAATGGGAACAGAGACCTTTGTTCAATTCTCTCAAATTCTGGAAAGTAAACCACCTTTTGGCACGGCACTTATAATTTCAACATAGTGTAGCTTGTTTAATATATAGTGGATTAGTGCCTGTTCTGGCAGGATTTGATCTCTTAGGACTTTCTGTGAGCTGCTGTAAGAAAGGAAGGGGGAAAAAAAGAGATGAAAAACATTAATTGTGCATCAGGCCCAGAGTTTCCCCTGAACGGATTTTAAAATCCCAGGGTTAGGTTGGTTGGAGACTGAATGAATCACATTTATAAAGAGATGTAATCAGTTAAGAAGAAACTATCAGTGGTGCCAGTTGCTTTCATAATCCCTTAACCACAGCACAGGAATGCACACAGTACTGGCATGGAGGAGGCAGTAAGGACATAACAAGTACAATTTAAGACAGAAGATTGGAACTAAGTCTCTTTGGTTTTCTTTTCTCTCATAAAACCAGAATTAACTAGAAGCACATTGAAAGTTTTTTCAGAGTGTGCAAGCACACATGTACAGATATGTATACACAAACCCTGTGTCATTTGCATTGGGAGTAGTAAGCAATGGTTTCCCCGAGGCATTAGGTGCACATGTGCCAAATGAATGCATTAAAAAGTATTCCACACAAAACCACACCATACATTGTGCTAAAGCATGAGGAAACCATGGTGAAAAGGCAGTTGGAACTCATTTTCTTCCCCTGGCATTTCTCCCTTACCTGCTGTGCAATGCTGCAGCACTTGAGATGTAACAGGTAGCCTCAAAAATTGCACTTGTGGTGCAAGTCACCTGCTTGTCGGAAAAAAGCCTCTTTCCTAGCCAACAAAATCTTTGGTACTATGCTGATGGACATAACAGAAACAATTCTAGCAGACTGGGAAGACACACTAATGTCACAGCATTTAATAATTTTGTCAGTACCCAGAATTCACCTAAAATGACCCTAAAATTCAGTATGAGTTTAACTCAAAAAGAGGTTTGGAGGAGTTGGTACTCCATCCAACATTTAGCTGCTGGGTACTAATTCTGACTACATATTCTGACACAGACAGGAAAGCTGGGCAGTTGTCTTTGTATAAATATTGATAAATAGAGACCCAATATGATTGATAACATTTATATACTATTCTATACAGGAGGGAGTTGTATATAATGTGTAATATCTATTTTCCTAAAATGGAACAGTGTTCAAGTTACAGACCATGCAGAAATATATTTTACTGCTGTTAGTACATTTATAGCTCAGTTGCTGAGAGAGATGAAGTTCTTTATAGAATCAAACTGAAACATTTTGTAGATTGCTGAAGTCTAATCAGCTGTTCTATTTCTCATAGGAGTGAAACCAAGCAGCAGCAACAGTGTTTGCTGGCGCAGGAACAGTTGGACTTTTCTTTTTCCACTTATCTGAAGTGAGCTGTTAGTCAGGTCTGTCTCAGCAAGGAGGGAGTCAGAGGGAGACAGGTGTCAGTCAAGGTCACAGACAGCTTTTACAGGAAGGCTGCAAGGGACAGACAACCAGTTCAGCTAACCAAGCCTGAAAGGCAATGGAAAGGGTTTTGTTCCCCCTGAAAGCGAACAAAGCCTCAGTAACTTAAACACTTCAAAAAAAAATGAGTAATAATCTTGTCAGTAGTCTTCAATGGAATATGGAGCAGCTTCTTATTGAATATTAGGACAGAAAAATATTTTAAGACTAGTGATAAAATATTCAATGTGGACAGAATCTCTTTAACATTCAAGAGAAGCTATTCAGGAACAGCATCATTTTACTCATTACAGATGAGCAAACAGCATCATTATCATCACCACCACTTACCATTTTCAGCCTCTGGAGATCACAGCCAGGACCAGCACTCTACTGTGCTGGAGACTGTACACAGAGATAAGGAGAGGTGATCCTTGTCTGAAAGGCTTAGAATTTAAATAGGTAAAAGAGAGAAAGTGTATTACTCCCTTGGTGCAAGGGAGTACATGGAAGTTGGTTCAGGAGAACCTGTACATATTGGAGACTGTCCATATAGTGGAGTTGAAAATTTGACACATGCTGGAGAATGAGCAATGGCAAACAGAGAACACTTGCAGCAGGGATTTTTGTTCCTTGTTAGGAACTACAGTGATAGAATAAGGAGTAATGGGGATAAATTGACAGAGGGGAAATTTAGATTAGATATTAGGAAGAAGTTTTTTCCTGTGAGGGTGGTGAGACACTGGCACAGGCTGCTCAGGAAAGATGTGGATGCCTCAACCCTGGCACTGTTCAAAGCCAAGTTGGATAAAGCAACCTGCTCTGGTGGGAGGTGTCCCTGCCCAGGGCAGGGGGTTGGGACTAGATAATCTGTAAGGTCCATTCCAACCCCTTAACATAACATACTAGTTTCTTTGTTTTTACAACAGAACATAACAGCTCATAACTCAAATATTTGCCTAGTAACAATCACTTCATCTCTAAAACAAAACCAGTATTTGCATGACACTGACTCTGAAGACAAGCAAAAGCAAACGTGAACACCAACAGACTTGAGAAAGACAACCTGTTGCTCTTATTTTTTTTAGCCCGTTACCTTATTCTTCATGGCATGACATGTGGGGTTTTCTGTCTGCTCAGGACAGGCCACACAAATAGGAACTGATTTGCCTCTTTGACCACTATATATATATTTTATTTTTTTCTCTGCTCAACTCCAGAGGAGATAAGGCTGAAAATGGGCTCAGGGATACTCAGTCAATATATACCAGTCAGAGGAGGCAATTTACACATTGGGTTCATAGAACTGACCTGAACACTCAAAGACCAAATACACCACATTTTTCTTACCTCAAGAAAAAAATCTTATAACAAATTAGTCCCAATACATTTCCTCTACTCTAATTCCTTTCTAAAGGAAAGTTCTGTTACTGTCCTCTAGGCGTTTTGACTGGGCCGTGCTCCTTATCTCTTAAGGAGAATTCTGGGTTGGCAAAATACTTTTCTCAAGGAGGAAAAGCTGATCAGCCCAATGCCTCTCAGGACAGTGTGGAGTTTAACTGAAAAGCAGATCATGTGAATCTCTTGTTACTTATTTTATCTCTTTCTCTCCTGTATTTGCCCTCTAATATACACAAGGAACTTTTCTTGAGTAGAGATATTCTTATTTCCATTTAATTCAACACTATGCCAGATAAAATATGTGCTGTCACAGACCCACCTATGCAAGAATTTACCCCCAATAGTGACTTGGAATAACTGATGCTGAAGTAGACATGAAAAGATTTAGGATTCTACAGAAACAAGATTTACAGTGAACCATGACCTAAAAGGGAAGCAAGAGAAGATGCTTAACTGAATATGCTGGTGAGGCCTGAGCAACAAACAAAAACCCTAGAGCTATATTTCTTCTTGCAGCTTGGTCCTTCACAATACTTGCCAACCCTCAGGGAGACAGCACCCATATAATTATCACCAGAAGGCCACAGATGGTTCTGTCCAGGGCCATGCAGCAATGTCTGCTCTGTGAAATCTGTGTCCTCTGCTCCAGAAACATGCAGGGATTCACTTACAACCCAGACCTACAGAGAGCTACACTGATGTTCTAGAGATTAGCTGCTTGGGTCCTGTACTTTACCCCTAACTTGGAAGCTATTCCCTCCCCCTCCTCCCATCTCAGAGGAAGAAACAGAGGCTAAGAGTGCAAAGACCCAAGAAAAGAGGCTTTCTGGACATCACTGAAGCATTTTCTACTAATACACTTTCTGCTTTTCGATGAGTCTTTGACCTCTTAGGAAGAAGTTTTCCCTGTAAGACTATTTGAGTGTTTGAACCTGTCAAGAGTAAGTGGATGTGGATGACAGTACAGAATGAACTTGATATGCATCTCACTCTTGTTATAGCAAGAATTACAGCAACACACTGCATATCAGGCATAATTAAATAAATTACCTAGCTAGACATGTTTGTAATTAACACTCACTAGTTAATTAATTTAACACTAGCTATCTCATTGTTCACTTTTCTGTCCTAGGTGTTTTTACATATATCCCAAGCTTTGGGAAAAAAACAAACCAACAAATACTAAAGAGAAAGAATAGAAGTTTTGTAAGCAGGTAATGGTCTAAACAGTATTTGCTGTGAGAAAGAATGACAATAGACCATACAAGGAAAAAATAAAATTCCTCAGCAACTTATTAATCTTGTTAACAAAAGCGTGTAGAGGAAATATCAATAGGGTGGGAAAGAATTGGCAGGATTTAGGATTACAGCAGACTAAACAGAAGTGGTTAATGGCTTGATTTTCAAATTTGCTGACCACCTGTATCTCCAAAATCCTGACTTCAGAAGAATTTTTGGGTGCTCAGAACTTGTGTGAATCAGGTCATAGTGACTTGTCCAAGGTCATACCAAAGCATCTGATGACAAAACTGAGAACAGGTACTGCCCTCCAAGTCCCAGTTCAAAATCATATAGAAACCCCTGGAAACCCGATTTTAGTGTTTAAAGAGTATTCCAGTTAAAATCAGGACTATATGATACTGGTCCTTCTCTGCATAAATAGGAGGGGGGGTCATTTCAATCTGAAAAGAAATCATCATTTAAGTGACATTTACCAAAGAAATGTTTGTTTGTTTATAGGTTTTTTCAAATAGTTGTTAACAACCTATATATGAAAACCTAATACTTTGAAATCACATGATTTGGTAAACAGGTGATGTGGCAAAGCAGATTTGTATGCTCAGCAGAACAAGAAAGAAGAACCAGAGGAGAACATCAGTTACAGTTAAACACAGGACAAGTCTTGTGTTCTCCTCTGTCACACATTGTCAGCATTCTTTGTAGTGTCTCTACCTAAAACTTGTCAAAGGGAAAATATGTGGCAGAACAGTGAAATGGACTTGATCCATCAAAAAATTCAAGTTCAATGCTAATGAGAAAAATAGGACATCAACTTGCATATCTTTTACCTGTACTTTCACCAATGGCATTTCATGGAGTTTCTTGACTGCATCAGTAATGTCTCTGGTTTCCACAAAACAGAGGACACTGCAGATTGCTTTAGCTGCTTCAATCACATCATCAACTTTATGCTGCTGATGGCAAAGAAAGAGAAAAATAAAGCAAACAGCAGACACAAAACATTGATCAGCAATGTCTCACCATAATCTTCATGTCAGTGAGGGTATAGCAAATCCTATCTGCTTGAGCCAAATTCCATCACCCCATGCATTAGTGTGGCTACCCTGAAATTGCAAGTGACCAAGAGTTTCCTAAGCATAGCATCATTTTTGTTCCACTTATCTTCCACAATATGTGCCTTGTCGAGAACTGTGACAAATTTGGGATCAAAGACTGATTTGACATTGGTTGGTCTGAACTTTGTGAGTGTAGAAGCACTGCAAAGAAACTTCTGAGGAAACCTGAACCCAAGTGATTCACAAGCTTTCTGAGTCTCTGATTTAATCCTCACTATTGTCTCCCACCCATCCCTGTGAGAGCTGGAAAACAGCCATGTTCCTCCTAAAAATAGTGACTGTGTAGGAGGCTGCATAATCTGACACCTGTGGACTCAGTACTTCTGCAACTAGTTTTCTGCAAAATTATATATACAGTTAAAACTATTAAATCTTATTGATAATAAATTTAGATCTTTAAATATTACCATATTAAAAAAATCTCTAGATGAATAATCTCAGAGATACTTTGGGGAACTCAAGGAAAAAAGTTCAGATTTCAAAAGGAAGGAAAAGGCAATCTTCAAATATCAAGTACTCCATGTTCAGGAAAATAAATAAAGAAAAATTCATGGGTTTCCTGCATAGTTATATCACTTCATTAAACCTTAAAATACATTCTGTGAACAAGCAGAAGCTCTCTCATAAATATTCCCCATATTTCTCTGCTGATAAATGTTCCCTTTAGTGCACTACACATGTCTATGTACTGAAAATTGTACAAAGATGACCTTTCTGTTCTCCAGCTTAAAGTCTATGTGCAGACTGTGCTGAGAAGCTTAACACCTGCCATTAACAGAAATAAATATAAAAATATTGTAAAGCTCCTAATTCTACATTACTTGCCCTGAGCAAAGCCAAAGCAGG
>NW_008686482.1:107375-124142 GCF_000695815.1 Acanthisitta chloris
TCAGAATTCTTTTAAATACAAGTTGTTGGGGATTTTTAGTGATCAAGGACAGCAATGCCTTTTCATACTGCATGTTCTAGAGAGGAAAAGGCTGTGGCTCACTGATCTCTTCAGAACTTTAGACCCTCCTTTGGTCTAAAGTTGACTGACTTTTTACAATTTGCCAATTTACAAAGAGTGCATTTCCTTTCTTTTAGATTTCTTTCCTACCACTTGGATTTTGATAACTGAACTCTTGCCAGGATTTATTCTCTGTACACACATGGATAGCGAGCAGAGGTAAAAACTTGTAAAAATGGCATAGCTTCACTACTACGTGACACTGACAAAATCAAAGCATTATATGTGTCAGTTTACTCTGAATTGTTAAAGAAATGCATATAAACACATGTATATATATTTGATTACTATGTTCAGTTTGTAATTATATTAAATATAATTCCAATTTAGCATTTAATTTCAATAAATTTGAATTGAGCATTTTTCTTCTTCACAAGTGTATATGGATTATCAGAACAAGGGATTTTCTGCCTATGAATGGGAACTCGGGTTGTTTAGCCTGGAGAAGAGGAGGCTCAGGGGAGACCTTATCACCCTCTGCAACTCCCTGACAGGAGGTTGGAGTCAGGTGGGGGTTGGTCTCTTCTCCCAGGCAACCAGCAGCAGGACAAGAGGGCACAGACTCAAGCTCTGCCAGGGGAGGGTTAGGTTGGATATTAGGAAGAGATTTTTTACAGAGAGAGTTATGAGGCACTGGAATGTGCTGCCCAGGGAGGTGGTGAATTCACCATCCCTGGAGGTTTTGAAGATGAGACTGGATGTGGCACTTAGTGTCATGGTCGAGTAACCACGGTAGGGTTGGACTTGATGATCTTTGAGGTCTTCTCCAACCCAGTTGATTCTATGATTCTGTGATTTATGCAGGGCAGTTTCTGAGCAGTACACAAGCAACAGACATACATAAATTAATCCTTAAGTACAGAAACAGCTTTCTGGACAGGAAAAAAAATAAAATAAGCCAAACCCACCAACAGTTTATATACTTTTGTACATACATATAGATGCTATTCCATAAAGAGTTGGGTGTCTTGAGGAATGCAGCAATTTGTGTTTAATACGCTAGTCCTTTTATAGACAAATTATCCAAGTACTTAATATTTATAGAAGCTACTAGACCATACACTTAGTTTATATGGTAGCCACTTCTAAGGAGCATATTGCAGATGAAGGAGAGATAGCATATAAATAAAATGATGTAGCACTCTATACTATAAATGATGATTTATTTCACACTCCTCTTTTGTGATATTATCATGTAGAGTTTTTCTTTTCCATATCTAGACATATGACATCGATTTTTGTCCCAAAGAAGGGAAGACACAGATTCATTTCTTACACAAGTTTTACATTTTCTGAAATTCCAAAAGAATTACAGTCAACAACTGGGAATTTTTTCCCCCTACATATTTAAATAGCAGCAGAACCTTAGAAGGATATTTTGGGCTTTCAATTATTTATATGATTTAAAAAATGTTACTTCATTCTAGAACTTCTATGCATAAAAAATTTACAGAGTCCTCTTTCTACATAAATAGTAAATTCTGAATAGATTTGAAACTGAAGTGCCTGTCAACTGGTTATCAGGGCAATCAAAACAGCTAGTTGTTAGCACACACACTGAGAACACTGTACATCTCAACTCTTTACATTTCAACTCTAACAGCATCAATCCAATCCTTGTGCCAAACATCTTGATATATTTTGGTTTATATAGAGGCATTATCCCTCTTAAAAGGATTTTTCCATTTATTTCTCATCATTAATAACGAGAGTGGGCTTGTCACATAAGTCAAAGTATTGGGATCTCCAAGTCTTTGAACAGGTAAATTTGGAAATAGGTAGGTAAATGTGCAAAATATTATTTTTTTCAAACTGAGAATCTCAAGATCTGTCTGGTTAAAACTGAATGCTTAAGGAACTTCCAGCTGAGTACAGAACTTCAGCAGCTATGTGTCTGCTTGATTTAGTACATGTGAGTAACTCCCAATGGCTTAAATAAAGAAGTAAACAAGGATAAAAAAAACAAATAAAGCATCCTCTATTTTTTGCTTGCTTTACTATGTATTTATAACTTATTACATTATAGTTCCATAATTTTTTGAGCCACTTATTAAAGCAAATCTGTAACACCCAATTTAATTCTTACAGGTTTTTAAAAGCTCCATGCACTGATCCTCTGAATGAAAACATCTAACCTCTAGCATTAACTTGCAATCCTGAACTTTAATATGAACTTTATTAAGTGTCTCTGAGTAGACAAGACCTTGTTAAAAAAAACAAACTATGGAGAAATTTAGCTCTAGAGTAACATACACACATTTGCTGGGTAGTATGAATATTTGACAAGTGTACTTCCTTCCCTTTATAAAAAGTTAATGATCTCAAGAAATTGCTTACTCAAGGTAAAATACTTGAGCAAAAACAAATTTAAAAGTGCTTCATTACAGGTCTGAGGAATATTTCCACAGTGCCAGCTGCAGAGGGTGGACTGCAAGGCCTCATTAATGGTGAGGTTAGAGCTTCCTTTGAATTCAGAATCTCCTTACTTTAGGCCCTAAAAATTTCAAGTGAATGTAAATAACTGCACTGATGGGTCTACTTCAGGAAAGAAATATATATGCACATTTGAGCTCAGAGACCTCAATTTTCCAAATCGTTATAACTGCATCACATTTTAAGAACTAAACACTTCCCTTTGAGACACTGCTTACATAGGAACACTCAGTCAATACCTGCCCAGTATCAAACCCAGAGCTTCACTTTGTAGCTAGGCACATTTCAACAGCTTCTAAATGTGTATGCATTTTGAAAAAGTGTCAGATTTACACAAAACTGTAGAATACTTGTATCTCTCTCTATTTACTGCTAGATACTTGTGTATCCATGCACATGTCTGTATGTGAAAGTGCCTTTATACCCATGTGTGTATCTGTATACACCTTTGTATGCAAGTGTATGTTTTCTGGCTATTCAAAAGAGATCAAGAATATCCAGCAAGATTAAAATCTGGATTTAAATAGTGATGACAGAGTTCTGAAACAAAATAAGAATTTTATGTTTTAACATCTATTTCAAAGAAATCCATAATTCAGCACAATGAGTTATAACACTGGAAGGGATGCACTGGACTATCTCCATGCTACATCAGCATTTGATTTTGCAACCATCTTTTGTTTTATTTCTGGCTTTAAACCCTAGAAAGCCAGTTATCATGACAACCTGAGAGTCAAATCACATAACCACGTGGTTTCATCCAAGATATGACTCAGTTTTTGTCCTTTAGACATTTGTCCTTAAAACACTGGTGAGCAAGATTTCCTAAGAGATTTTTGTTTCTAACACATAGCATTCAACTGGCAGCCCACAATGTTTTAAAATAAAGCTCTTGGGAGTTTTGCTGCCTAAACCTAAGCCTTCAAACTATCACATGCTTGCATATATATCCTAAATATGTAAACATTAGGCTTATGGGTTTGCAAAATCAGGGACAAATCTTGAAGATCCATAGAATGTATTATATCTCTGCCAATTTCAAATATACTGCCAACCCAAACTATCCTGGTTTTATTTACAGGTTCCTTGACACTAAGAAACAGTCACCTTTGATATTTTAAATTTGTTGCACCTTCTTCCTAACCTCAAGCCAAGTTTTATTAAGAGAATTAATATCCTTTCAAAGTCAGATTAAACAGCCTTAAGTAAAGCTCTTCCTTAATTGTGTCTGAGACAGATTAATAATTAGATACCTGTCATGTAGAAATCAATGCTTTTCTGCTATAACAAACAGAGAACAAATACCTCATTTTGCAACAGATATTCCACTTGACCTCTATAGTTCATAATAACAGAGATAAGGTTCTGTCTGGAAATCAGAAAACAGAAAACAACATGAAGTTAGTAACAAGAGAGCGTGTTTGAGTTTGTTATTTTCCACATTCCATACATTTGGAATAGTTTAATTGACAGTGATTTTATGTCAGCATAAAATAAGAACAAGCATATATGCAGTTGAGCATGGATCTTCATGTTTTCTTGGTAGTCATTTGCCACAAAGAATAGCTGCAAAAATCTATTTAAACCTCGAAGATACAAGTTTCCCAAGTTAAAGAAATACAAGAAGTGATTTGCTATTTCAGTGTCTACTGAACTTCACATTCCGTTTATTTTACTCTGTAAGGTTAAGCAAATCCTTAAATATTACCACGAAGAAAGATGGACTAAAGTACAGGCTACATTCTTACGGCTAGACTTAATGATCTTTGAGGTCTTTTCCAGCCTAAATGACTTTATGATTCAATGCCTTCTTTCTCAATCACTTCATAAAATAAAGATTGCTGTGTTTTAGCAAAGTTTCACTAAATTCACTAGTATTATGAGGAGGAGCAAACACCTCTGCACCAAACTCCAGGACTGATGGTTCAGCTGTAAATCTCACCAGTTTAGAACCACAGGCTCCAAGTGCTATCCCCAACAGGTAACCAGAATGAGAGTTTTGCTTTTAAGAAGCATTTCTGTGAGTTTTCTGTGCTTCAAGCACACTGAAATTCTAGCTGTCAGTTCTTTGTCAGCTGGATCAAAACAGAAAAAGGTGCCTGTGAGACCATGCCTAAGGTGTATTCCCGTGTCAGCATCCTCTGCAGGGTCAAATCATCCAGAAAGGAAATGAAAACATTAATTCCCACTTTTACATGCTGCCTAGCCTACTGTTGAGTAAAATGCTTTGATAGTCATCAGGGGTAGTTAGGGTTTGCATATGATTTTATGAAAAAGTGGCAATTGCAATTTACATTCTTCCTTTGTTGTTTGCTTTACTCTATCATTTTATCCTTGACCTTTTTCCCCTCTTATACGCCCCACTAACCCTTTCTCAGGGTTCTCCCTCTTCAGAAGGCTTAGAAGTAATTCCCCCCCCACGCTCTGGTAGCTGCAAGTCACAAAAGTATTTTGATTTCCTCAGAGCTTCAGAGCAAATGGACCATTGTTCCAGAAAAACTGTGTGTGTCCTCATGTATATTAGCTGGGCAAACTGAGCAATCAGAGACTAGAGTTACAACTACAGTCCAAAGTACAGATTTCATGGTACATAGTTAGACTTTCATTACCTATATTGCATGGCAAGAAAAGGAGAGTCATTGCACTGAAACAATCATAGAGAAATAGAGAAATGCTAGGTGGCCTTCCCTGTGCTAAGACCATAGTGCATTTTCCTGGAGATGCCTACTATTCCTTTCCTCCTACAGGTGTTTTTTCCTTTATAGCTTTTTATTTCCAATCTGCACGAGCTTTATCTAGCCAGGCAGTTTGTGTCTGGAGTGGCTGTTTGGCATTTCCTCCTGTAATCCTGTTAAATCATAGCTAATACAAACTGTTGCTCTGCTTTGACCAAGTCTGCAGGCATAACATCTTTTTCATAGCATTACCCACTCAAAAGGAGTTCAGAACACATGAGTTTGCCTTGTTAACTTCTTACATACAGGTTAGCATGTTTATTAGCATGTGCAGCCTAAATGCAGGTTACAGAATCATTTTGTAAGCTATAATGCTACTTCCAAAAATTAGCATATTTTCCAGCATACCCTAGAGAATTTTCTGTAAAATGTAGCCATAATATTACATAATTAATAGGAAACAAATCCAGCAACTTGTAACAATGATTGAAATACCTCTGCAAATACTATCCTGAATCTTTGCCTGCTAAATAACTAGTAATACCCATGTTATCACACAGACATACTTCATACTAGTGCATCTTGGCTAGCTATGTATAAATATGGCAATGCTAACCATGCCATAAACATGCAGTGCTGCTTTGATGTTGAGGACTGTTTTATAGCTTTCAGCAAGGCAATATGGTAAAATAGTTTTGAAAAGAAGTAAGTGGAAACAAGAGAGTCAGCCTTAGATCCCAGCTGGTCTATATGGAATGAAGGTGACAAGTATATAGTATGTACTTAGAGCATTCACTTTTCAGTTTCCTGGCAGCAGCACCTACTAGAAGAAATGCTAGGTTCCATTTTTAAAATGCTGTTTATCACCACAAACTAAGCAGTGCCTAACTGCATGGCTGAGCCCAGAATGACATGGTGAATGGAGTTATAGCCAGTTGGCAGCTGGTCACATATGGTGATCCTCAGGGTTCAGTACTGGGGCCAGTCCAGTTTATTATCATTATCAGTGATACGGACAAGAGGAACAAGGAGACCCTCAGCATGTTTGCAGATGACACTAAATCGGGTGGGAGTGTTAATCTGATGAAGGACAGGAAGGCTCTGCAGAGGGATCTGGACAGGCTGATCCATGGGCTGAGGCCAGTTGTATGAGGTTCAACAAGGCCAAGTGCCTGATCCTGCCCTTGGGCCACAATAAGCCCCTGCAGTGCTACAGTTTGGGGGCAGAGCAGCTGAAAAGTTGCCGAGCAGAAAAGGACCTGAGGGTGCTGGTCTACAGTGGCTCAACATGAGCCAGCAGTGCGCCCAGGTGGCCAAGAAGGCCAACAGCATCCTGGCTTGGACCAGCAATAGTGTAGCCAGCAGGACCAGTGATCGTCCCCCTGTACTAAGCACTGGTGACACCTGGGTCCAGTTCTGGGCCCCTCACTACAAGGACACTGAGGTGCTGGAACGTGTCAGAGAAGGAAATGGAGCTGGTGAAGGGACTGAAGCACAAGTCTGATGAAGAGTGACTGAGAGAAGTGGGAAGGCTCGGCCTGGAGAAAAGGAGGCAAATGATCCTGTTCTGCAGATGTTCTCTGTGGTCCTGAATTTCATAGACTTATTTACAAAATCCACATCACCGATTGATCTCTATAGCAAGGACCATAATGGAAATTTGGGCCATACTTCTAGGAAACCAGATGGGTCCTCAGTAAGTACCAGCTACCTTGAAAAACTACCTCTATTTTCCTCCATCTGCTAAATGAGAGGTGTAGCATTTAGCATTGTCAGCCAAGTACTTCATAACACATTGATGAAAAACATTACAAAAAGTGTTAACAGCTTCTTTATCAAAATGTATGACACAGGATATAATGGAAGAGAAGTGAGGATTCTAACTCACTGAGTGCTTGTCCATCATATGCTAGCTTTAGAGTCAGATGTACTTTGAGTGCCAAGTCAAAAGCTTATCATAATAAAAAAATTAATAGAAAATAAAAAATATCACTCAACTGTGAAAGCACAAGCATAGTGAAGAGGAAAACTATCATTTTTACAGTATTTAATCTTAAAGATTCTCTAAAGCAGCACACACATGAAAATTCTGACACCTCCAAACGCAGGAATCTTTGGGAAACATGAAACCTCTAATGAAAACCTACAAGATATGAAATAAAGAGAATGGGGGAAAATGACACAGATCGATAAAAGATTATTGATTTCTGCCAAGAAATCACTAAGGTCTGGAAATAAAAGTCTAAAATATGGACCCAATTTGCTTTCCCTTTGGTATCATTCCTGTCCCCAGTAGTTTTACAAATTGTACTTTATGACAAGGAGACTCACAACAAATACCAACAATTACAAACATAAGTACTACTAAGTACCAGTGTACTTACTGCATCAGCCTTAAGGCACCAGTGTCTTCAAACAGCTGATTCACACTGAACTGTCTTCGATCATCCCCAGGCTGTGGAAGAGAGGTGTACAGTGAGATATATCATTCTAACAAGAAGAATGCATGCAGGAACGATTTGCAAGGAATTTTCCAATGCCAGCATATTCTTTTATAAACTCTCCTTTAAGCATATTCAGGACATTTTGATCTGGAATTTTACCTGGTTAATATCTTGGCATGTTCAACTGGGTGCTACTATACAAGGACTATTGGTGAAGAGTGTTCAGAAAAGCAGGCTGACTGGACATAGGAGTACAGCACCCAGTTAGATTCAGAGTGGGAATGGAATGTACTCAAATACAGGCAGGGCAGTCAGAGGCACCAGCACATACCAGTGCCCCATCTGCCTGGGAGGCATAAAAAAAGGCAGACAACGTTGTTTCTGATGTGTTTCAACTCTACCTAAATTTCATAGAGTGCTGGGGAATACAGAGAGACGACCAATAGATGTAGAGGTGAGCTGAGAGGGAAAACCTCACTCTGAGAAGCTGGGAGGCTTTCCTTCCTCAAGGACCTCAGCATTTCATTCAGCAGCTTTTGTTGTACCAGAAAACAAAAAGGGAATTTATTAAATATGTCGATAGCAAGAGAAGGCCTGAGGAAAACACTAGACATACTTGAAGAAGATGGTCCCCTGGCAAATGGGCATGCAAAAAATGCAGAGGCATTCAATGTGTTTTTTGCCTCAGCCTTGAACACTAAGGATAGACCCGGGGCTCTCTGGTCCTCTGAGCCAGAGGAGCACAGCAACAGCAACGCTGACTTCCCCTGTGTGGACACAGAAAATGTAAGGGGCCAGTTGCATCACTTCAGTGTCCCTAAGGCCACCAGGCCTGGAGTGGGATTCATGCCAGAGTACTAAAGGAGCTGGTGGATCTTATGGCAGGACACCCTCAGTCATCTACCATAGATCTTGGGGTCTGGGGAGGTGCCCAGTGAGCGGGAGCTGCTCAAGGTTACTCCAATTTACAAGGAGGGTACAAGGAATCGGAATGCAATAGGTGAGGGGAGGGAGGGGATGAAACGAAAGAAAGAAAAGATTTTATTTCATTTGACAGGGACCTAGGTTGATCTAGTCCAACTGATGGATTATGACATCACCCATCACAGATCCTATCTGATAATGGATCCACCTAGTGACCGATTGTGATGTCACACATGACCTGGCTCAAAGCCCAGGACTTTCCCCAGCACTGGCACATTCAGGCAGCTGAGCACCTAGGAGGCACACTCCCTGTGTGGAGCTGAGCTGCCAGAGGAAACCTCACCCTGGGGAGCAAGGAAGGCTTTCCTTCTTGACGGACCTGGGCATTTCTTGCACTCCTCCCCCTAGGACAGCCTCTCTTGCTTTGATTGTGCAGTACCTGCTGCTGCAGCACTGGAGCGAGGTAACTGCCCAACAAGTCCAAGTGCTCCTCCTGCCAGACAAGCACCAGCACTGTCAACAACTCCCTTGGCAGGACATAGAAGCAGGTGCCGCACTAGACATGGGGGAGAACAGCTTCGACCCAGAGGACAACAGCCCGAGCCAGCCCAGCCAGGCAGCCCCACTGGAGGCAGCAGAAGTCTCCCACTGCACCATCTGCCTAGGACACATCAAAAAGCCAGCCTATGCTGCCTACTGCATGCACTGCTTCTGCTTCAAGTGCATCCGGCAGTGGGTCAGCAGGAGAGACAACTGCCCTGTCTGCAGGCGGCCCGTGCAGAGCCTGCTGCACACCGTGCGAGGAGATGGCACCTACGAGGAGTACCTGGTAGGTCTGCCCGTGCGCCTGCGCAGGAGGATGGCCCTGGAGATGGGACGCAACAGGCCCGTGCAGCACCACTACAACCTACGCAGGAGGCCAGCCACCAACCAGGCCTCAGCTGGCACTGCCCAGAGACAGGGCACAGCTCCGGCACCTCCCAGCACCCCCATCTACCAGGCTCCTGACAACCACGCCCCATACAACCTGCGCCCACGGCCCATCAACCTACCCTGCTGAGGCTGACAGCAGCAGGCTGGCAGGGCTAGAAGCACCCAGACAGGCAGGGCACAGCTCCAAGGCCCTCCAATGACTCTGACCGGGATTGCAGAGTAGTAAACTATAATTCATAGTAGTAATAGTACTTAACCAGTACTAAGAAGATGCTCATAAGAGGTGTGCATAGAAGGAACACTTTTGTAAATAATAAACGGCATTCACTAGATGACATTGGTCATCACCTTTTTGTACACGAACTCCCGCATGGCCCTGCCACTCCTCTGGACCCAGACAACAGCACTGTGCAGCTCTGGTGCCACAGCATCTGCCCCTGTGGCATTCAATAAACAGCATGGTGCTTCCCCGGACACGCGTGTGTCGTGACCAAAGGGCCACCTCCTGCAGGGAGGGCTTTCCACTCCTGTCTTGGCAGCACTAGAAAGCCAAAGAGGAGGATTTCCCAGAGCACACCATAATCTCATTTCAACTACAGTTTCAAAGCACTAGAACAGGACATTCCATTATGCTGCAAGTGAAGTACACGAGACAACCTCACTGAGGGCAGGTGAACGTCCATCTCACCCTGCTGCTCCACTGGACCCACACATCAGCACTGAGCAAATTCAGACCTTCAGCACCCCTCTTCTACTGCACCTGACAAATTGCATGGTCTTTTCCAAAGCATGTGTGTGTCACAGGGCAAAGAATGCTTCCCTGAAGGCTGACAGCTGTACTGAAGGCCTCATGAATGAGATCAGCATTGACCTTGATAAGTCTGTATTTGTGAGACTAACGAGGTAGTCATGTTGTGAGAAATGAAGATATTTATAAGAAGAAAATGTTTTAGGGTAGTTAGTAAGGGCACATATAAACAACTGTTAACCAATAAATTATGCATTAGCACATCATTGACCAATAGATAATTAACACTCTGTGTGGACAGTGTGTAAAGAACAGTATAAAAGAAGCATTGTAGAGAAGGTGGAGGAATTAGAAATAAAGTTTTGCTATCGTCACAGAACCTGTGTCGACCATCTCTACATTAACAGCGACGTCTGCAACAAGTGCACTGTATCTTTTTTCCGTTAGGTCTTGTTTTCTGGACATGACAAACTTGCTGGCACTCTTGCTTGCAAGCAGAACCTCTACTTTCTATAGAAGTGCTCTGTCACAAACATGCCCTGGAGCTGGAGAAAAACTGTGTCTATGACTTATTCGACCTCAAGAGCTGCTCCTGCTCTTTGCTATTATTAGTAACTTGAAGTAACTTCATGGCCTGAAGCTTTCAGAGCTGTGTCAGTTACTGCAAAGGGGTGATCAATAATTCACTTAAGAGATCTTAAAATGTCACCCTTCCTGGTTAAACCCTGTTGTACATTATTAATTATGGTTCCACAAACTCTTTGAGATAATGAATGTTTTCTAATGGTCTGAACACTGCTCATTTGTCTTTCAAGCTTGTTAGTTATCTGCCTGAAAGATATTGTTTGCTTGTAATCATTCTACCTGGTAATTATAAGCATTTCCAAAACTGCAAACACCAATAATGTTTGCATGGGATGCAAACAGTCTCTGAGCATCCTATACAAAGCAGGTAATTGGTACTATCTGTGAACAGAGATGACACACTGCCAGTGAACACTAACCAGAGCAAAGCTTCTGCTGTACTGCAGACTTTGGGTCGGAAAGTAAATCAAGGTCACTCACTGAGAATAAAGCTCACATTTAGAAGCATAGGTCAGTGTCACTGAAGCTCAGTAATCCACTGCAACGTTGCTTAAACTCAAGTAACATGAATAGCAATCTCCCTGGATTTAGAGATTATGACAAAACAATGTTTTCTGCAAGGACATTTCTACATGTCTACAAACAAGCACACACACACGTATGCATCATACCATCTGATCAGCCCCAGCCTGATTTTCAGTGATAATGACAAGAATCTAAATCTAATTCATTTTACACAGTACTTTGAGAATTTTTGCCCTTGTTATATTTCAAAACAGAAAGGCCAATCAAAAATAAAAATTCTCTGACCACCTGAAATAAACAGCATTAAATTCTGAACAAAATGAGGTTTTTTTCTGAAAAAAAGTAACCTTTGGACTTCTCAGCTCTGTGTTCTCTACAGTAACTCACTAGACCTAAGTACAGTAGCAAAGCAGAGGTGTTTCCCAGTACATTTCACCTGGAGTTCAGCAATAATATATGCATTCTCAGGAAAGCAAATAATCTCCCTTTGATTATTACTGCAGGTTGCTATATAGAAGAGTTGGTGGAATTTTATTCCTGCAGTGATGCTGAAAGAAAGATAAGGAAAAAGGGACAACATACCATTCTAGCCAAACTTTGTTTCAAATTCCTGCTATGTCGTGTAGGCTGAATGCAGGTGGTTGCCTTGCGAAGGCTTTCATGGCTGCCCAAAGTATGATTGCTGCAGTTTGAGGGAAAACAAACAAATTGTTATCTCTTCTTGGCATTTCCTTCTTTTTATCTTGTTCCTTCTCCTAAAGCATCACTAGAGTAAATTTTGTTTGGTTCTGGCACGTTTTCTAGTGACATAGTCAAAGAATAATTGCTCGGTTGCAGGTGGTTGCCTTGCGAAGGCTTTCATGGCTGCCCAAAGTATGATTGCTGCAGTTTGAGGGAAAACAAACAAATTGTTATCTCTTCTTGGCATTTCCTTCTTTTTATCTTGTTCCTTCTCCTAAAGCATCACTAGAGTAAATTTTGTTTGGTTCTGGCACGTTTTCTAGTGACATAGTCAAAGAATAATTGCTCGGTTGTATCTTTGACCATTAGGTTCTGTGACAGAAGAATAATGACGCAGAGAAAGAATATCCTTAACAAACTGCACGTGCTCCCAAACCTCGAGATTATTCCTGTATCTTCTTCAAACCCAAATTAGTGCAACTTAT
The DNA here is from genome assembly GCF_000695815.1 of Acanthisitta chloris. Classification (NCBI taxonomy): domain Eukaryota; kingdom Metazoa; phylum Chordata; class Aves; order Passeriformes; family Acanthisittidae; genus Acanthisitta; species Acanthisitta chloris. The sequence goes on from NW_008686482.1 coordinate 119,929, forward strand.
ACAATTATCCTGGTTATGAATGCACCACTGCAGAATGACTTGCAGTGTCTGACACAAAACTCGAAAAATCAAATATTAACTGTCAGTTTGAAAATCACACACATTAAGATGGGAGGCCCTTGATTCCTAAAGGAATCAAAGTCCTCATCCCGTGCAGCTCACACAGAAGTGGTAAAAGAAGCTGTGAGTTGGTCTTCCTCTGTCTCAAACCATATGCCAGCTAAGGTCAGCTACAGAGCTCTACTTACTCAGCTGGAGTGGTTCTTAACCTGTTTTTTACCTTATTCCCCACCATTATTCCTGCTCTTTTCATTCTGCCTCACTCTCAACATTTGGACAGACATAGTAACAAGAATATTACAAGGAAACAGGTCTGTGAGCTCCAAGCGACTTTTTCCTGATTCCTCCAGTGTACAGATTCCTATGGCAAGGCCAGCATCACATGAAGGAATTGGTATAGCTGCACCAACACAGAGGGGCTTTCTGCTAGTGTGAGCTGGTACAGATATACCCTCCTCTGTAGTTACAGTTTTGTACCACAGATGTATTAAAAACTGTCTTTTGCAAGCATAATTTTTTCATGTCATCATGCTTCCAGGCAAAACAAGCTACACCAACAGAAGCTGAATTTTTGTGATTATAACTGCATTGACACTAGTGGTTTGTGTTAGCTGTGCTGTGTCAGACAGATACTATACATCATCAAATCCTTTATTGACATAGCAATGCTGCCTGAAATATTACAGTCAGAAGTACTGGCCGTGCAGTCAACTTCATGAACGTATTTTAGTTGCACAAATACAGAGAGAAAAGTTTTGGCAGATACTGTGACACAAGAGACTAGACAAAATGGATTAATGCCTCAACAAAATAATGTGGAAACTTGGTCCAGATGAAAAGTGAATTACATGAAACAGAAATGTAGCTTTGCCACAGATTGACAGATTACCTTTTAGCTGTACCCCAGGCAGATTTGCTACTATACCTGTACTACTAAGACATAAGTATTATATCCCCTTCAGAGGATAACATGATTATTAGTAACTGGTTTACAGCCTCTGAGCTCTGTAAAGGGAAGAAAAATAAAAGTGCTACAACTTTATTAACTCAACAGTTTCCCCCTTTTTTTTGCTGAAATTACACGGAGAATAATGCTTTGTGAGAATGCCATGATAAATGACAAAATGAAAGGCAGTTTTTGTCTTTAGGAGATATGGGAATGACTGGTCAAAGTGAAGTGACTTGCCTGTGGTATCACAGTATACCAAGAGCAGAGAAAGGGAATATCCCTGTCTCCTGAGCCTCCCTCACTGCTTGCTTCCCCACAGCAATGTTCTCTGATGTGCTGTAAGCCCCAAATCCTAATACAGTTCAATCAGACTATCTTTTTTAAGGGACTCAGCTGAGCAGCATCTCTGAATGAGAAACTTAATCTGCAGCGACAAGAGAAAATTAAGTTTATTTTTCACAAAGAACATGTTCATCCAAAGGTGCTTGCTTCTTATGATACCAATCTGCATGATTATGTCTCTACCCAGTGTATAATTAATAGCTTAAACTTCACTTTGAGTGAAAACCAATTCTTATTTAGCTTTCAATTTCCAGAGAACAGAATTAGTAAGGCAAAAAAAAAGTCATCAATAAGGTCACAGGCAAGCATGTGAGAAGAAATGATAAGCATTTAGACTTTTCAATACCATACCTCTGCTCACTGTGTTGGCTGAACCTAAGAGCAATAAGGTAACTGTGCAAATTACACTATCAGAGTGTGGATGGAGCTAAAAATACATATGAAAAGATCCTTTAAAGATTCTGATATCTTAAAGAAAGAAAGCTCTTTAGAAATAATGCTTATAAATATCCTCGTACTATGTTCCTTTGCTGGATCTGCATTTCTTCAACATCTTCCTAGAAGATCAATTAAAAAAAATAAAGACATTTTTAAAAATCCCAACCAATCACACCCCATACTCTCATATACACTCCTGTGCTTTGTTTTATTAGGCATTTCAGGATGCCCTGAATTTGTGGCCTGTTGCCCTAAAGGTGAAAACGTCTAAATGGAGGATTGATTCATTGCTGACACATGGGAAGTGTTGGTTTTGGCTTGCTACTGGCATTGAGAGCCAGGACATATTTGACACAAGCTGCTTAAACCCAATTTAATTTACTTTTCTATTAAATCTTTCATGAAGAGCATCATGAAACCATTTTTAGGGGCATCCATCTTAAATCTAAGGAAAGAGAGGAGACTGTGAGAGCAAGATTTAAAGGTATATGTAGAAATTTTGGATGATGATGTGATAAAGGAAAGACTTCTTAGAAACAGCAGATGATCCTCCAAGAGATGTAAGATAATGAACAGGACAAGTGGAATGGATTAGAGAGCACTCCCATAGCTGGGAAACCCAGAGAAGGAGAGTCTGTGGATACATATGAAAATCAGAAACACTGTGAACAGTGGTAAAGTCTGATGACAGAAATATGGGGTTTCCTCACCTCAAGGAATCTCCATCTTTCAGAGCAGGTTCTGCCTCCAGATGCACTTACACTGAATGTCTGAGAGAGGAACTGCAGCAAAGCAACTGGGGAAGTAACTAACATACACCTCACAATGACAAGAAGGAGCAGGAACAAGGGGCATCCTGTTAGCTTCTACAAGTGCTGTAAGAAAAACTTGCAAGCATAAGAAGAAAAAGTAAGTCTGCAGAATGTGGCAAGACTAAGAGTTCCAGTCAGGACACAAAATTAATTTAAAGACCAGAAACCAAACGAGACTCCAAATCCAAATTTCACAGATGGCTCTATTAATTACAGACTCACCTGCAAGCTATATACAACCTTCTGATATTTTTAGAATTGCGATATTTGAAATCAGATATTCCACTGACAGGATGTGAGCTCAAAGAAATCTCTATAGGGAGGGAATAATGGATGCTGAAATGTTCTGGTGCTGTGTAATGGTCATTAGCATACAAGTGTTTATTACCCCATCTCATTCAAAGCTAAATGGATTCCAGAAATCATCAAGACTTTCAGGTGCTTCTGCAGGAGGCAGGGTGAAGTGCTCATTAATACAGTCCAACATGATAGTAAATGAAAGCTTTTGACATGTCTCCACTAAGCTGCTTGCTTCACTAAAGCATGCAGAGTATTTATTCCCTTTGCTGTCTCATAACTCGGAAAACTTCTCCTGGAATTCATCCCTGAACGATTTCCAAACACTCTTCTGGGGAAGAGCTCTGAACAGGTACATCCAATCACTCTGTTAGTAACGTTGAGAGGAAACCAATTTGCACTTAAAGGTAAGCCCACACAGAGGAGAAATTCCACCCTGAGGCAACTCTTCAGGCTGTGTTAGGCTACCCAAGGGATCATTATGGTCTGGGGTTTCAAATTTCAGATACAGGGCTCTGGTGAGGAGGCAGAAAAAAGGGAGCTGAACTTAACGGCCTAATACAGAATTACAAGCTGCTGAGGATAGAAGTGCAGCTCAGTGGTTCCTGCATGACAGTGAAAGAGCAAAGCAAAAGAGCTGAGGACGTTATTGACCTTGTTTCACTGCTAATGAGATGTGCAGAGATTCTGCAAGTGCAGGAATTTGAACAGTCCACTATGGATGAGTTCTTCCTAACAGCGAAAACAAAACTCTTCAGCACATACTGTACACTGCACTGAAACACACTGAGCTCACCCTCAGTACAATGGTTCATTATTTCCATTTTTTTAGCAATTAACTTGGAAATGAGAAGAAAATCTTGAAAATCATCATCATAAAAGGCAACCCTGGACTACTTCTGTAATTAACAGATCTATGTGTGACCTGATTCTCTGCCCAGTGGTTCTAGCACTCTAATGCTTCATACACAGCACTGCTGTCCCAGCTCCTGCTTTATGGAGGTTTGAACAAGAGGGGGCTTAGAAATGCTGAAGTTTCCATCTTTAGTTGCCAAACATAGTTCACCATAAACATCTGAACGCTTGACCTGTGTGCTGTGTGAGAGCAGAAGTGCTCTCACCACTATGTTACTTCCATTAATCAAACTTTAGGCTATTTCAGCTAATTTGTACACTCTAAATATGCAAAATTTCCCCTTTCAATTATAGACATACACTATTTTATCTAACCCTTTTTACCTAACTGATGAGCTGTGATTCCTGCAGTACCAGCCTAACATGTTACCACAGAGCACTGCCAACCTCTCCCCTCCTGC
>NW_008686482.1:124163-192968 GCF_000695815.1 Acanthisitta chloris
GCTGAAAAGTGCCTGCACTTTAGCTGCTTCAACACAGAACCTGCTCACTTTTGCTGACAGCTGAATTTAAGCTGCCAGAGGGCAAGAAACAACTAGCTGAGGCCAGTAGTGCTTTCTACCACCACAAGAGCCTACTTGAATTAATGTGAATTGGAGCACTTACTTCCTTACTTGTAGACTACAAACATTCAGAAAGAGCTGCTTGTATGTATAATGTGTTTTTCTTCAGCTTGCAGTCAGCATTTTGCTTTACTAGTATTGCAACTGCATGTGAAGAAAAAAATCACCTGCGATGGAGCTGCATAACGCTGCTTCTCTCTTGGGTGATTTCCCCCTTTGAGGATGTGCTGATAACATCCCATCCCTGGAAGTAGCAGCATCCTTGTATTATGAATGAGAAAGACCAGAAGGGCATCAGAGTGAAACAAAGTATTAAAGGCTGCACAAAGCTTATATGAAGGAGCCAGAATCTGAATCCTTGCACTGAATCACACATCTTCTCTGTAGAACATAAGTACTGTGTGTTTGAGGAGAAGCTACAGATGAAGTGTTTGGAAGTTAATACTCTAACTGTCCCCATGGTTCTGTTTACATGGCAGGGAAGCAGAGCACATTAAAGACACGGCTTTTATTGCACAATGCACACTCAATACTGTATCTTAATGAAATACTTACTTTTGCAAGAATTCATCAGACCCACACACACTCAGAAGACATTCCTCCTGGGTAAGGGATTGAGCTGTGCAATGGAGGATCTCTGCAATTAAGTCATGAGTGATACAGCCAGCTGTAAATAAAGATAGCACCAAAAATTAATAGTACCTTGCCAGAGAACTCCAGGTTAAATACATGAGCAAAGAAAACTAAGATGATTTTTTTTCTAAGCCCTAACAACTGCTGCAGACTAGCTCCATCAAGAGGAATTAGATCAAGACACACTTTATTTTATTCTTTTTTTTCATTTTGCTTCAAATATTTTACATGTCACAGCATCTACCTCCATTTAGAGGAAATTAGCAATTTCTTTATTCCAGCTACCTAAGAAGACATGAGAAGCATTCCCAAGCATAATGGAAGAGACAAAATAGCAATTTATTTTTTTTCTTTTTCATTTTCCTGATGAATATCTTGGTACACTTCCAATCTGCAAACAGTGATGCAAAAGGTGACTCTGTAGTCTCTCACAACACAAGAAAGCTCCTAAATTTTGTTTCGGCTGTGCTAAGTTTTTTAGCCATATCCAAGAAGTAAAATAATAGTCAAATGTATTTTATGGATATGTAATACATTTCATAAATATTATTTAATATCACATATATTCACATAATAATATAGAAATATATAAAATATCTATAAATTAAGTAGTTCTGAAGAGAAGGTTGTGTGGAGACCTCATAGCAACCTTCCAGGATCTGAAGGGGCTACAGGGAAGCTGGAGAGAGACACTTTGTTGGAACTGGAGTGACAGGACAAGGAGTAATGGGGATAAACTGAAAGAGGGGAAATTTAGATTAGATACAAGTAACAAGTTTCCCCTGTGAGGGTGGTGAGACACTGGCACAGGTTGCCCAGGGAGGCTGTGGCTAAACCAACCCCCGCCGGGGTCCAACCCCTGGAGAAGCAACCTACTCTGGTGGGAGGTGTCCCTGCCCAGGACAAGGGATTGGGACTAGATGATCTCTTAAGGTCCATTCCAACTCCCTAACATACTGTGATATGGACACCTCAATCACTTACCATGCTGTGTAAGTAGTAGAGGAGACGGTGAAAAATCTGTCCAAACGCTGATTCTGAATTTTGTACCACCAAGGATATGGTCTGGGAACCTTGTTGCCACACTCCAGATTTTCCCAGTATTTGTCTTCAAGTCAAAAGCAGGATAGGCATTTCTGATTCTGAAAAGAACATGTGAAGAAACTTTGTCTACACAAGTGTGCATTTCCAATCTCTTGTACGAGCAAAACTACATCTAAATAAGTGTGTATTTTTGATATCTTCTAAGAATAAACCAAAAATTCTTCATGATACCTATAATAATAGTACAGAGAGAGCTAGTAGGAATTAAATTTTGTAGAGAGAAATAGCAACTCAAACTCTGTCTTGGTACATTAGTGAGGTAACTACATATTGCATAGCATAGCTAACTATATCTTCGAGTTTTAGCAAAACTACCAGTAAAATCCTCATGAACTTGACAGAATCCCTGCTGAGATTGACCTCAGTGAAACCAAAAGGAGGTTAAACTTGGACTTCAGTGTACATTGAGTACAGCAGAAATAACAGTGCTCAAATATATATTTAAATAACAGGATTTTACGTTAAAACTAACCAAGAGCACAGGCAGAGAGAGCTGTGACTAGGACAGCTAGTCAAAATGAATAGAGGAACATGCTTTCTATGCATAATCTTGAGCAGTCTTTATTTAACAACTCTCAAATCCAATCTGAAATCCTCATTACTAAAACCCTGGGTATTTATGTAAATGTCTGTAGAGAGCAGTAACTGTTACAGTCATTGAGTCCCTCTGATATACTATTACCTAAAATATATTGTCCTTCCTCCTTCCAATTACCACAGACTTGCAGAAACTAATTCCTCCTGAGGTACCACTTCCTAATGAACACTGGTCACAAGTATTGTCTGTCATCTGAGATTAAACTTGCTTTTTAAGCAAACACACTTTGCAGCTGCAGGTAAGGGTACACATTGGACCAGCTGAACCCTTATGTTCCACTAATTGGCCTGAATATTTAGTAGCTGAACTCAAACATCCTGTGCTAAGCATTCTGGCATCCTCTTTTGTTTGTTAGTTCAAACAGCATTTTGTAGTTTCTGAGTTGGCTGCACTTTATACCATCTCTGAGTGCAGTGTCTTTGGAACCACAGTTCCCTCACATAAAGGTCTTCATTACTCCGTTACCTCCTGCCTCAGAGCTGCTGCCAAAGTCTTTTAAACAACCATATGAACTCCTCTTTTGTGCCACATATTCCTACAGCATGAGAAGCAAAAATAAAAGCCTAAGCTTCCAAAATTAATAATCCAGGGAAGCAGCCCATTTCCTACAATAAAAAGTCAGGGGGGCAAGATGTTTCAGTGGGGCAGGAGGAAATGAGGCTTGACAAGAGCACCTCCAGTACAAGGTAGATTTATACTCATCATTAAGACCCGTTATACTACAGAGGCTGTTTGGATGACCTATGTAGCTGATGTCAGTCTATTTTCTTTGTGAGCAAGATAAAGCTTTCCCCATCACAGAATTCACTCTTGTAACCTGTTTCTCTGAGAAAGGCCAAGGACTGAATAAGACTGGAAACTTCACTATCCTTTCTCCAGCATCAAATGAACAGGCTATGTACACACATGGAGCACAAATCACCTCCTCAACCTGCTGGCAGTCACCCCAAAACAAAAACAACCTCATCTTCTTCCCCACCCACACACTGCTTGTACTTTAGGATATAATGCAGGGACACAAATTGGGTTTTCAGCTGAAAATACATTCAGTTTCATCAAATGTTGCTCATTTATGGCCATTCTCCTGTGATTAAAGGGCTTCTGGCCTGGTCAGGTGGGTGAAACCTGCTCATTGCAAAACTTTGCGAGCTTAGATCTTCCAAAGCATAACTAAAGTACTATACAAGTCCCCCACAAAGAAAATCCTGTTTTCTGTGCCACATCAACTCGGGGTATGAAGGAAGTACTAACATTTACAGGGATTTGCTATTTCACAGCATTTCATAACATGATGTGTTTCTCTGTGGCGCAGAGCACATCCTCTAAGACAGTGGGAGGTGGAAGAACTTTGCATTTTGCAGCATTGAACCTTGAGCCTACCAGCTTGGCATTTTCTGGTATCAAACTCACTTCATCATGTATTCTCAAACCACTCCTGCATGAATGTTCACTACAGCTATGCTCATAATTGTAGAACTAACCTGATAAAGGCATTTTGAAGGCTGCTTTATGGTCATGTACCACCAAATGTTTCAATTCTAGACTGCTACCTGGACAAGGATCACCTAGAGGAAAACATGATGGGTTTCTGTTTGAGCTATACACTGGAGCTGCAAGTATGCATGACACATAGTTTGAATTATACATCTTGCCTGGGACATCTGAAACTGCCAGCAATTCAGACTCGCTGGAGACTGGAAGGATGCTCATTTGGCAAGACTGAATATGTAAGTTGTTTGAAAATTTATGACTTTTTTTGGTCTTTTGGTTGCTGTGACATTTTGTCCCCAGAATGTTTTTCTATTTATTTGATAGAAGAAAAGCAAAGGCTGTTCTTATTTTCATTTTAAGAGTACTTGCTTGTGATGCAACACTAAAGTTCCTGTGAAACAGAAATGGCTTATTTCCATTTATCTTTTTAGCCCTGTAAATAAACTCATTTATTCAAAAATCAATAGAAAGCTTTTCCTATAATTAGAATGTTTAGGCATTGAAAAAAAAATCTGACTGAGAGGAAAACTGTCATGTGGAATGTGCCTTCATGCATCTGCTGGTAGAAGAACTGGGCTGGGGTTCAGCCTGATGAAAGAAGTAAACTGTGACATATGTGACTGAGTTTGGTTTGAAGCTGACCATCCACCCCGTATGAATGTATAATATATTCACTGTTAATTTCAGTGCAACATCAAACTGGGTTGTTTGGTTGGGTAGTTGGTTTTTTTCCTTTTAAGAGAAGCAGGCTTGGTTGACCTTGAATAAAATCAGTTCATTAAAGCCCAATAAAAAAAAAAAGCAGCATTCCATTTTCCAACTACTTTTCTGGGGGGAAAACCACACATTTGTGCTAACGACTTGACAGTGTGATCAGTGAATACCTACAAAGGAAAATGAAACTGCACAGATGGTCTAAAAACTTGTATTTCTTAGTGATCTTGGATTTTAACACAATTTCTTTTTCTGAAGAAGATTAAGTAAAAAAAGTTCCATCCCATTAAGCTACACTATGAACTGTAACTGTAAACATTAATTAAAGAGGTTTTGTCACTTCCTAAGTCTCACTTTTCATTGTGACAGTATGTAGTAATTCTGTTCTCAGTTAGTCCTTCCAACTTTTTTTCCCCACTCTGAGCTGCACATGCATTAATATTGTCCAAGGCAATGGCAGAAAAAAGCATCTTAAGTTTCACACACTATAAGCCCTCAAACACTAAAGAGTTAAATGCAATTATCACTGATAAATGGGACAATTAAGAAAAAAGTCTTTTTTTTTTAATTAACACTGCTTTGTGAATTTTAATCCTCAAACCAATATTAGAAGCATTTCTATATTCAAGTATGTCCTGGTATTATATCACTGTTCAGGAATGCAGGGTGTGGTGAGCTGGGCATGGGCCATGCCAGGTGCCCACCAAGCTGCTCTATCACTGCCCAGCAGTACAGGTGCAGGGGGAGAAAAGATGGAAAAAACCACTACTGGGTCAAGAGAAAGGCAGCCTAATAAAGGCAAAAGCAAAGGACACATATAGAACTAAAAGAAACAAAATATTTATTCTCTGCTTCCCATCAGGAGGCAATATCCAGCCACTTTCCAGGAATAAGGCTTCAGGCAAATGTCCTAACACCAAACACTGTTGTCCTTTCCTGCTCCTCCTTTGTCTTAGCTTCTACAGTAAGGAATATCCATTTGGTCAGTCTGTGTCAGCTCTCCAGGCTATGTCCCTCCCAAGAACTTACCCATCATCAGCCTACTGGTGAGCAATCAAGGCCCCTGGAAGTGTTCAAGGCCAGGCTGGACAGTTCTTGGAGCAACCTGGTCCGGTGGAAGGTGTCCCTGCCCATGGCAGGGGGTGGAACCAAATGATCTTTAAGGTTCCTTCCAACGCAAACCATTCTGGGATTCTGGGAATGCTGGAGACAGCTTTGTTTGTGGGAACACTGCTAAGCCATAGCCAAAACACTGGTGTGTTATCCATACCTTTCCAGGTGCCAATACAGAGCCTAGCACTATGGGGGCTGCTGGAAGAAAAAATGTACTCCATCTCAGTCAGACCCAATCCAATTAATGCCAGTGAAATGTGATAGCTGGCTGAATAAAGCTTTTTTCATTACTTACTTCTCCACTGTGTTGCAAAAATCAACTGTGTTTTCATTACTTCCTTGATTTGCTTCCACCAGCTGGATAGACCAACCTGTAGCCTAAAAAGACCAAAAAACCACCAGAAGAAACAGGGTTCAGTTATATAGATATCAGAAGCAGAAGGACGATAAGACTAACCTTGCATTTGATTCCATGAGAGCTAACTTTCCTGCTTTATCATCCCTCCCCTGACTTGATGGAGCTCTAAATAGGCACAAATGACCCCATTTTGACTGCACTCTAAATGCTTTCAGAGAAAAACCACAAAGTCACAAAGCATCAGCTACCCTGGCTAACAGCTGCTTTTCCCCCTTGATGCAGAACATATGGAATTACAGACAGAGCTTTCACAATTCACCTAGTGTCAGAGCACAGACAACTCCAAATGCAGAAGATTTATACTTAGTTTACAAAAGGGAGAGAAGACAAAGTGAAGCTCATGTTGCAGTGCATTTTTAATCCTGATTTTCTCTCTTTCTGCCCTGGCAGGACACTCAGGATCTCCTCAAACTCCATAAAGCTGTCAGGTAAGACCCTAAGACAGAGAACAGGAAGGCAATGTATTCTGTTGAACATGAAAAATCCCCAGACACTTTCTGTGAGCTTGGGGAACACAGGTCTGAGCCACTGTTTTGGGTCAGAGCACCCATTGTGTGTTTGCCTTAGTACCCTTCAGGCAGAACATTACCTCCAGCAAAGAACTTAATACTATTATACCTGCAGTCCCATTCTGCTGCTGCAGGTAGAGATATACACGAGGCTTAACCATATGTGAGCTCTTAAACCCCTTCAGAAAGACAAGCAACTAATAAACATCTCAGAGAAGAAGAAACTGAGGTATTTTTTAACGTGTATTTTGTTCCAAATCAATAATCCATCATCCCCTGACTCTAAGAACTGCTGAAAAACATCCTTCAAAAGCCAGTGGATGGAGAGTCCCACAGAGGGGAAGGCTAGAAACCTGCTGGATCCAGCAATGAGCAAAAGCTATTTTTTCACCTGCAGCTCTGTCATCACAGAGCATGTACATCCCCCCTAGAAAAAGCACATAGAAAAAGAGAGAGATTGATTAAGTGAAAAGCTAAGAAAATTAGTGCACAGGTAAGTAAAGGTGAGGCTAGGACAACACTGAGTTATTAAAAGAGCAAAACTACAACTGGGAACTGAGGAAAGAGGACTAGAGGAATTAAGCAAGGAGAGCACCAAGACTGGGAAAGGGTGACTGGCCACTAGGACATGGGTATGGATTCTCAAGTACACAGCTTGAAGAAGGATATGATTAAATAATTACTGAAGGATGGCAAAAAGGAGCCTGACAGACAAAGCTGGAATCTGGATCCTCACCTGCAGAGAAAAGGAGTAACACAGGAGCTCTCTGCCTCTCTGCACCTTTGCTGGCAGCACTTCTGAGCAATTCCTATTGGCAAACAAGAATCCTGTATAGCCTAGTAATAGTCTACACAAGAGGGAATATACCATTGCTGACTTAAATTCCTTCTGGAGGAACAGATATATGTAATAGATATATAATTCCAACTCCATTGATGAATCATGAGGATGAAAAATTTAATTTTGTCATTTCTCTTTTCAGGTGCCCAGAAACATTACTTTCTTTTCATTGCATATAAAAGGCAAAATGTTAATGGTACCACCACACATTATTTTCTGATAGGACTTGAGTGTCCACTCATTGCAAATATCTGAAAGTGAGCAGTGAATGAGACAGATGATTGTGTATGGAAAGAAATGACAGCAGTGACGGAGTAACAGAACTTATCCCTGGCCAACCAGACTCTTCTTCCATCCATAGATGCCTCCAATTATGCTAATCAAGTCACCTGAACCATCCTTCCCAAATACAAGCACTTACTGTGTATTTGGCATTTCCAGAGTACCTAAACCAAAATCATCAAGTTTGGTCTGATGATTTGGCTTGGATGAAGACATGAGACTTCTTACTCTAAAAACATTAGATTCTAAATATCACTGATGAAACAGCCAAATACATTAGATACTTTTTAGGCTGTATTTCAGTTTTCTTTCATCTCTTTTCACAGGGATGTTATGAAGACAGTTTCTTCAGTATTTTTGAACATCTGACTTGGTAATGACAAGGCCAGAGAAATTAACGTGTCCTTTTTTACATCGGACATATTTTGATTGGCACACACTAAACGAAGCCTAGGGTCACACAGCTGCATCCAAGAGCTAAGGACCAGAGTGCCAGCATGATTTCAGCCATGTGAATGTTTCATCTTGCCTAGCTTTGACCTACCTCAATGCCAATCTCCATGTTTCACCAGCCTCTCTATCACACTCTGCAGTCTTGGTTCTCATCTCCTACGACTTGGATGCCTCGTTTACTTCATCCTGGACCTCACCAATCCAATCTGTGCTCATTCTTTCTTTTGCTCTGGTGCTCCACTTTTCCAGGCATTCTGACAGTCTTACTAAGCATCAGCTGTCACCCCACACTACTTCTTGTCTTTTCCAAATCTCCCAGCCCTGTAGCAATGAGATACTTCTTCACAGGCTTTTCTTACTCTTCCCTCATCTTTCTTTCCCTCTTATTTCCCTTATTCCAAGGTTCAGCTGACAGTCCCTTGCCTTGGCTCTCTTTCTATCCTGACATGGCTGTTTCTCCCTGAAGGAATTCCTGTGACCACACTGATTTTTATGCTACAAATCAATTATCTCCTCTCCCATTTCTCCCTCTTCTAGCTAAACAGCTCGAATGCTTCCCTGACTTAATCAAATCCTCCCACACATTCAATTGTAGTCACCCTTGACTCACTCATCTCTTCCCTCCCATGTAATTCTCTCCTCCTCCGTCACAGAAGCGTTTGCCCTGTTCTTATATTGCTGCTTCCTCTAGCACCTCTTCTTCCCAAACCATGATTTAATCTCCTCCTGCTCATTTGTATCCTACTATTTTCTATTTTTCTCATGAGAGGGCTTGTTCTTTTCATCATGATACCAGCATGCTTTAGTTTTCCTATCAGAAGTGAAAAGCAACAACAGCCTTTTGTCTCTCCACCTATTCATCCCCTCCTCTTCTGTATTCAGCACTGAACTTCCAAAATGCAGTGCACAGGATTAGTCTTAAGAGTTCCTGTCCTCAGATATATTTCCCCCTGCTGCCTCTCCATCTGGCTGGGCCTGCATATGTTTACTTCTAGAGCTCTCCCTACTCACAGACAGAAACACGTCAATCAAGTGTCTCTTCCCCTTTGCTTTACGATGCTGTGATCACTGGGAGTTAAAAGCAGAGGGCGAACATAAACTGTCTTTTAATATTCATGGTGCAGAGGTATCCTGTAGGCTATTTCAGGATTCCTGTAATGATTCAGAATGCTAACAAGGACTGGAGGAAAGGGAGGATTTATCATTTTCTTTTTCCTTCACTCTATCAGGATTTTGAAAGAAAGAAAATGAGGACAGATATAACATCAGAGAGAGTCATGGGAGTCCCATAAGACATGGTTATTAAAAATGGCAAAATCACAGACAGAGCTATGAACACCTGATGGAAGGAGGAAAAAAAGATAAAGGATTTGCTTCAAAGAGGCAGCTAAAGACAGAGTGTGTGTCATAGGATCCAGCTTCCACAGCTATAGTAGATGTGTCTATTTTTAGGAAATGATTATATATGCACACGTAAGTGCATGCAGAACATGATGAAGGCAGGACATGCTATGTTTCATCTCTCAGGGTCAGGGTATGTCAGCCAAACTAGACACAGAGACAATAATCTGGCTCAACAGGAAAACAGATTCAGCATAATGCATTGTTATTTTGAATCTCAGGTTTCATATCAGACCATAAAGATTTGTCATCTTATCTCTTTCAAACATATCTTACTCTACATTTCTGTACTTATCCTTCTGTGGTAGTTTTATGGCTCAGTGAGCCATAAAATGAGCCTACTGGAGCATTCTGGACCATAATCTAGATTCTCTTCTGGTATAAAATGCTTTAGCTTCCCCTGAGGCATCAATGTTTTATTTTTCATAAGGTCATTAAATCAAGTGCTTCTAATCCATGTTGCACCAGTGAGAGTGAATACACAGAGTACAAGGGCACAAACAAGAACACAAAACTTTAAGCACTCTTAATATAAGAAAATCAAAATACCTCAATGCCATGGGGCCATGTAGGTCCTATGTCACATCTTCTGGAAGTGTCAATTAAATAAGCTTCTCCATTTCCACTTGCATCTCTCACTTCTCCAAATGGATACTTGTCTAAGAAAACAGGACATGGAGCATTTACACTGTCAAAGCCTATCTGAAGCCCCAGATTTGTGTTCCCTCTTTCCATACTTGAACCAAATGTGTTTGTGACTGAATTTACACTGTTCCCTCCATAGAGTTGTCTGTCTGGACTGTAAGGGTAAGGATCCACCAGAGAGAAGTTTCTATAATCAGATAGTAAAGAGGATCTGAAGCCAACCATGGGTGATACTGTGCCTTGCTGCCAGGGAGAGACTGTATTTCCAGGGTGAAACTTTCCAGAAGCAACCAGAGGCTGACCATAAAAATGCTGGTCGGGCACATTCAAACCAAAGACATCTGATGGGAAAAAAACTTCTTCATGATGATGTGAATGTGATGAACCATAGAAAAAAAATTCATTGCTGACTTCATCAACTATTCGATCAAATCCCAGAGGGATCTCTCCAGCAGAACCATAGTGGAACATGGTGTGAGATGCTTGGTCCCCAGGCTGTCCTTCATGGAATTCCTCATGTGAGAAAGGCACCTGCCCAAAGTATGCCATGGCTGATTGTCTCTTCTGTCTTATCAATCGTCAGGAAAGTCTCATGATAATTCCAAGGTGAAGCGACCAATGTCCAACACTGGAGCTACAAACCACTGAAATGAAGTACAGAATAAAAGTTAAACCCCAAAATATCTACTATAATGAAAGCAGTACACCTCTTTGGTCTGTTTTGCTTTAGAGCTTTCTCCACAGGGTGGAAATATTTGCTTGATCTGCATATTCTTTAGCCTGATCCTTATTTCCAGACATATTTTTATTATTACTATTGCTGCTGTTACTATTGAATAATAATAACAAATTACTACTATTATTATTATCCTTGACTCTCAAATAATAGCAACAGGATGTTTGAAACAACTGACCTAAATATTAAGGTACTAATTCTGACAAATATTAACATTTCCATTATTTCCATCGTTTTGACACTTGCATAGCACACCTGATGCAGAAATCTAAAATAAACAGGTAGGAAAGTTCTGTATTAATGGTTGCCAGTTTCATTCACATCTTCCTCTTCTTTATGCCTCAAATTTCTTCATATTCTACTTCACTTTTTCTTAGTGCAATCAGGTGAAGAAAGTTAAATCAAAGAACAGAGAAGACATGGACCTCCAATTAATATTCAAAACACTACACCTCAAAAGCTTGGATGCAGCATATGTAAAGGGCAAAATAAAGGATAAACAAATCAATTTCAGCTTTTTTTTGTTCCTTTGTTTAACAAAACAGATTTATCTTCAAAGCCTGGGGCTGTATGTTTTTTAGTAAATGAACAGGCAAGAGCATGAGCTCTGCAGCAGCTCAACATCATTCATGCTGTTACTAGCAAACTTCCTGATCTGATTTTAGCATGTGCCAAGTACTCCTATGGTTCAGATGTGCAGCATGGACTGGAGACTGCTGTCAGAAGGCATGAGGGCATCTTTTTTAGGAAGAGATTTTAGTTCCAAAACCAAAATCTATTCTGGGCCACTTGCCCTGAAGGCCTTAGCCTGTTCCATGTACTGATACAGATGTAGCCTAAAAACACAACTGACACAGAACAGCAAGACTGCACACAGTTGTGCTGGAGTACTTTACCACATAAAAGAAATAAAACCATCTGATTTAATAATTCAGTATAAAAAAAAAATGTATTCCCTAGCAGAAAAAGAAAAAAGCTATTGAGATAAAAACGTGTCCTCAGAAATTGCTAAAGCTCAGCTCCACAAATAGCTTTTCCATTATGTCCCCAAGATACTGTATTAGTTTAGATAATAGCACCTTGCAATGAAAATCTATGTTACAACAGAAGGCATTCACCACAATTTGATTTTTGTTTCATTTTAAGTCAAACTCTAGGTGACATAAGTTTCTGTCACCCACAGTGAGGAATGAGAAGAGAAAGGAAAAGTTAAATAGGCTGAAATGAAATCTCTAACTTAGAGGTTGAACTACTCCAAGCAGTCAACTTGGTGATTTCATGTGTTGTGCGCGTTGGTTTGTTTTAACTTTGTTTAAAAAAAATAAGCAGTTATGAAATGACACTGAGCCAGATGACCAAAATGCTGCATACATACCACTTGGGCAATCTAAACTTCAATTACAGCCTCTGCACCTTTCTCTCAGAGTAAATCTGGCACTTCATTATGGTTTTAGATAAAGATGACACTGTTTCAGAAAAAAAAATTAATAAACATAGCAACATGGATTTTAGGTATGAAATTCTCCTCACTTAAAATTTGTTTCTCATTTCTAAAGCAGGTAAATGAAAAAGAAAAAAAATACAGCCATAAATCAAAAGTATAAGGTCTTTTTTAAAAAAAAAAAAACCCTTTTAATTCTGAAAATTGGAATGTTTCAGGAAGAAGAGAAAATAATAGAACATCTTCCTTCACCCCCATCTTCCTTGAAAAGGTTTGGCTACCTAGAAGACTATAATTGAGGCACAGGAAATGCAACACCTTTCACAGCCTTTCAGCTGTTTCTAAAATATTTTCCTTACATTTCAGCAAATTCTCTTTCTGATGACACACAAGTGGTTTGTGTTTAAAGCTAACCATTTAGACTGGACACTCAGCATGCCATGGTGTAAATTTCAGAGATATGAGTCTTACCTGATAGTTTAGTTAGTAAGACTAGACTCTGTATTTGGGCCAACTTCTGATTGTTTTCAAAGCTGCACACAAAGTGCAGGAAAGGATTTGTCTTTTTGCCAGTCACCATTTGAATCATGCAAAGTGCATTGATAACACTGAATTTTCAAAAAATCACTAATGAGGCAAAATTTAGATGCTTTTTTAAAAAAAGCAAACCTGAATTTTTAGATTTTCTTTGCCTTGTGGTTTCTGAATTCACACTGCGGATGATTTGGCTGTGAAGTTCTCCTTTTCCTTTGCAATGACAGCTGTGTTTTCACAGAATGACATGGTTCTGGGATCAGGGGGTTTGAGGGAGAATCCCAACAAGCATTCTAAAATATTCACTACCAATCAAGAGACCTGAGAGCACCACACAATGCTCACAACATTTAGTGCCATCCAAGCACACAACACTTCCCACAGCTCAGCACACGTGTTCTACTCTAAAAGCTTGGCACATCATGGGCTCAATTTTCCTCTTCTACCAGAACCCAGGAACAGGTGATTGGGACACTTGCTAAATGCTAAGAATCTGTTGCAACTTCTTACCTGAAACACGTGATTAGTTAGAAGAACATACATGCTCCTGTGCCCTCCTGCTCACAGACATCAGATGTGCACACTCTGGATGTGCTTTCACTGTCACGGGGGTGTAACTCTTTCAGGAACTCCCCTTCCTGTTTAACCGGTTTAGTGCAGGAACAATTCTTTCCCAACTCCTCCTCCAGGGAAAATTCAAACAGCAGTAACAATAAAAAGGTAACACCTTATCTTTCTCAATTTGGGAACGCAAACATTTCTTCTTTTATTTATTTTAAAAGACATGGTGGTAGATGATCTCAGACTTTCAGTACAAGTTTCAAACATGCTTAAAATAACTTGTCTAAGGGAAAGACTTGCCTCTTGGGAAGGCTTCTGTACAACAACAGGATTCAAATATGTTAGTCTATTCCATCTATCTCTGCTGGAGGTCCATGCTCTGAAAGAAGCTTCCCAGCTCCACTCACGAGGAGAACCACAGGAGAAGGGGATGGTAGTGCTCCGAAAGGAGCTTCCCAGCTCCACTCACAAGGAGAACCACAGGAGAAGGGGATGGTACAAACCTTTGATGGCAGAGACACCCCTTGGCTTTAGCTCCTCAGCTGGGAGAGTCTAATGGGGGGAAAATCTCCCCTATGCAGGGATATTTCCCAGGGACCAGCGAGGACTTGGCTCTCTGCAAAGGACCTGCTGAAGAGCTGGAGTAAACACAGCCCTGGCCATACTTCTTCCTGGACCTCCAAGAGCTACTGGCCACATACTTCTTCCTGGACCTCCAAGAGCTCAGGACCCTCCATAAAAGGGAGCAGCAGAGGCTGCTCCAGGCACAACAGAGAGGGAGCTCCCTTAGGGACTATCTGCCTTCACACTTCATACCATTCCTTAAAAAGGTATAAATTGTTCCACTGAAGTGGCTATTCAGAATTCCAACAAAATCCCAGCCCTAGTCTACTCCAAGGTTGTTACAGGCAAATAAATATCCTCAAAACCAGTGAGGGAGTCAAGTATGAACAAAACAGTATTTCAGTTATAAAAAGCCATGCAGTAAGTCTGGTTAGGATAAAGCATTTAAAGTTAATAATTAATCAGATATATCTGATAAACTGAATGAAGTAATTTGATAAAGCCTTACAGGAAAAACTCTGCCCTTCAAAGTATAAAAGCTGTCAGTGATGTCATTGTCATTTAAAAGCAGTTAGACAAGGACAAAACTTATTTCAGTTGCTGAAAGGTGATGGATATTTTGCCATATATTCTCTAACCCTTAAAATGTCCACTTGCTCCACAAAGTATTTGGTGGCATTTGTGCTGTATTGTAGTCATTTCCAGTGATTACTCTGAAGTGATCCTGAGAGAGAGGAACACACCAATTTTAGGAGCTACTGTTCCAGAGTTTATGGCACTGTGATGTTCCTTCTTCTCACAGTGATTGGACACAGTAAAAGGAGGAGGATCGAGAAAACAGAGGAAATATGCACGGGAAGAGTTTCCATTCCCAAGCACACACACAAGGCTATATCCATGGCAGAAAAACTGAGATGGGACACAACCCCCTCTCTCCCCACAGTGATTTCCAGGACAAGGCTATGAAGGATTTTCTTGAGAAACTGAACATTTTCAGAGTTTTATTAGGCTTTTAAGGTGGCCACTCTTTTCCTGTTTTCCGCTTCCCATTGAAGAAACAGGCAGGAAAGTGCTGTGTCACTTTCTACCCTAACTCCTCCTAGAACTGCCAAGAATTGTCTCCTCCTCTTTTGCTGGCATGTTGGACAAAATCTCTAGAGACAAAGAAAACTGGATACTCCCTGGGATGTCTCCTTTACTTCTGTTAGACACTCTCACTGCTCCACCAGCTGGCAGGAGCCTACATCTCCCTCACATTAAGGAAGAATCCTGGATTTGATGTAGCTGTGCATGAGTGTGCCCGCACGAGCCAGGGCTGAGAACGAGGTGCAGGTTAAGAGCTGGCAAAATAATCACTCTACACACCCCAAGATGAAACGCAGCATCTCCAGCAGGTTTTTGCTCTCTGTGCTGCTTCACATGCATTCTGGAGCTTTCCCAAAAGGCACCCTGGCATTTGGAGCCTTGAGGCTTCCAGTATGATAGTCTTGCAAAGGGAATGCAGCAAGGTGTTTCAGCAATCTGTGGGGATGGCAAACTGGCTCAGCAGAGAGGCAGTGAGGAAAGTGCTCCATTTCCTAACAGATCCTTCCTTCTGTGTTACTATTCTCCAGTGCCACCTACTGTCACTTCCCCAAAACTGTGAGGCAGGAACAGAGATCACTGTGGCAAGCACAGTGGCAATTAAGCTTTCTGTCTGGCTGCAGGGAATGTCATCATCTCTATCATCAACACTGACAAGTATGGTTCCTGTCAGAATGCTGCTCTTTATGGGAAAGCTTCAGGATGCTGAGGTCCTGCTTGAAGAGGATGTGATGCTACTTCACCTAGATCAGTGCCCCAAAGTACTGCTGTACGAGGTGATGCCAAGGTGTCAGCACAACTACATAGATACAACAGGGGTTAAGTATGTGCTGGTGAAAATAAATGCCAATACTTTGCTCTGTTTAAGCAGCAGATGAAAAGAACTCTGGATTAAAAAAATAGATGGGTTGTTTTGTTTCTCCCTTACCAGCTTCATCAAGCAGAGGTTATGCCTTCTTACCTGCTTAGTATAACCCAGCAGTGTAGATGCTGCTGGGCAAAGAAAATAAAAGTTGTAACAAATAATACACTGGTTGAGTCACTGCTTATGACTCACCATTAAAGGAGACATTTGCTGTAAAGGGCAAGAAGGACTTTTCAGTTCTGAAAACACAACTCACCCTCTATTGTCTCATGCAGAATAAATCAGGGCAAGGACAGATAGAAGAGGGGGAGGGAAGCAAAGTTCCACTTCTCCAACCAAAATTAAAAGTATTTTACATAAAAACATTTTCACAGGCTCTGCTGACACCTCCATCTAATATACAAAGTTACTAAGTTATCAACACCCTCCTGAGGTTTGAAATCTGCTGTTGTGAAAGATCAACCTCCACAGTCTGCACACACTGACTGCAAAGCTAGCCATGACTAAATGCAGACTACAGAATTTAATCTCTCCTTTTATTTGAACATCCTTTGTACTTTGATCCTCTGAAAGGAACAGGGCACTTCAGCAAGTTGTTTCTGGCAGAAACAATTACTCCAGCTTTAAAAAAAAAAAAAAATCAAATAGCTGAAGAAAATAAGTGCTGAAATGGAGAACAGACTCAATGCAGCCACCATAAAATATATAGCTAAAATAAGACAAGCAGGCAGTTTTTTGTGTGTACATATACACACACTCACATACGTATGCTTAAATATGCATCAAAACATACACGTATTACCAAGCTTATATATATGTGCACATTTATATGTATACATAGATGTCTCTATAAAAGCTTAAAATAGGTAGATATAGATAAATGCCTATTAAATGCTAAGTGACCCATGAAAAGAGCTTAACTGATTGAAAAAACAAGTCAGGCCACAAGTTTCAGCTGAGAGTCAAACATCCCAAAGCTGAGGAAGTGCCTCAAGCCAGAGCTCCTGTCCATAAGGCTTTATCAACTTTACTTTGTGCTGTTTTCTTCCACTTCTCTTACCTTCTCCAATTTCTTCCAGTTTTCTTATGCTTTTCTTTCCATGTCCCCAGTGCAGTGTGCCTGCTCAATGGCTTACCATGCAATTCAGCTTTGTCATTCCAGTGGATTCAATAGGGTTTGCTGACGTTCTCGAAATTGTTCCTATCATGGACTGTACAAATATAAGAACACGATCTTGTGATACTAGCATACTGTTAAGATAAATTCCCTAGGCACCACAGCAGTCTTTTTCCAATGGAAAATTTAGGGACCTGGTTCATCATCGCTCCGCTCCTAAGACCCTCTCCTGTTGCAGCTCATGGTGCATGGGCCTTTATAGGGTTGTTAGAAAAGAAGAAGAGCAAAGAATATCCCAAAACAAAGAGCTTGAGCACTCTGGCAGACCTCAGCTGGGGTGCCAGAGCCAGGGCAACACTGCAGTATTAGCCTGGCCATGCTGTCTCAGGGAACTGTTAGTATTATGATTACCTAAAGAGAACCAAACTTAAGTATGGGTTTAAATTCAGCTCCTAAGTGACCTGCAGAAGAAAGAAGGAAAAATGGTAATAAGGACTCACAGTCCTTGATGGATTTTGGTGTGAGTGGGCCTTTGGTTCATATGCTCACAACAAGCTTAGTGGCTTGTTTGGTATTCAGATGAACTAGTAGGACTGGGTCCTTTCCTTGGATGCCATAAGCTCCTTCAGAGAAACCAGGAAAATTCTAACACCTTATACCAGGTTTATACTATAAAACCATATATATGCTATTATAAGCTAACATATACTGTAAACCTGATACAATACTTGAATCAGCTCTACTGTCTTTATCAAAGAAAACAAATTAGTAACTGTTTAAGCCTAGTAATACAGGTCAAGGGAGGTGATACTGCCCCTCTGCTCTGGTAAGATCCCACCTGGAGTGCTGCACCCAGCTCTGGAGTCCTCAGCACAGGAAGGACATTGACCTTTTGGAGCAAGTCGAGAGGAGGCCACCAGCTTGATTACAGTGATGAAGCACCTCTGCTATGAGGAAAGGCTGAGAAAATTGGGATTGTTCAGCCTGGAAAAGAGAAGGCTTTGGAGTGACCTAATCACAGCCTTCCAGTGTCTGAAGAAGCCTATGGGAAAGATGGAGATAAACTTTCTACAAGGGCATGTACTGACAGGACAAGAAGGAATGGCTCAAACAGAGAGAGAAGGGTTAGATGAGATATCAAGAAAGAAATTCTTCCCTGTGAGGGTGGTAAGGCACAGGCACAGGGTGCCCAGAGAAGCTGTGGCTGGTCCATCCCTGGAAGTAATCAAGACCAGGATGGATTGAGCTCTGAGCCACTTGGGCTAGTGGAAGGGGTCCCTGCCCAGGGCAAGGGGTTGGAACTAGATGATCTTTAAGATCCCTTCCACTAGTGCACATATTGCAGTACTGTAATATCTTGCCTAATGCAATATTTCTGAATTTTCCTTGATCTCCTAGCACATGGGCAGCTTCTTAGATCTTTCTTCTGACTTTAATTTTACTGTCATAATTGCTCACAGCATGACTGAAGCTCTGGCTTAAAAAAAAAAACCCCAAAACCCCAACGAACCACCATATGGCTTTTACCAAAAAAAATAGTTTGTGGGTGTATACATAATTTTTAAACCAACTGAACAGCATTCCTTATATGCAATTCAGGATATAAAGCATCTGCTTGGATAGCTAATTTGGCTGCATATTTAGGTTGCCTATGCATGCCAGCAAAGCATTCATTACTGTTTTCATTAAAACTTTACCTGCAGCATGAACACCAACAATAATTTACGGAAATTTTCACATAAATAATGCAAAGGGATGGCTTACCTGCAATAAAACATATTTCTGCACACTGCTAGGTGGAAATTAAGCTCACAGCAGCCCTCCACCAGAATTGGACTGGCCCATGTGTGAGTGGCTGGCAAAGAGATACTTGCAGTGCTGAGAATACAGCTTCATCCATCACCCCAAAGTACCTTCCCCACAATGGTACCACACACATTACTCTTAGACAGCAACTGCTCTCTGCTGTGTCAGGTCCTGCCCTAGGCTGCTCATGGCTTGCTAATTATGTTTTGATATTTATGAACCAGAGGAGAAATAGGGAAGACTTTGTTCACTGTACCTCTAGAATTCAACAGGCAAGGGGCTGGACAAGACACTCACACTGCAGCACTTCTGCAGTAATAAATGGTCACCCTACTCGATACCAAAGGTGCTCATGCCATTGCAGCAGTCATGATGTAGATGTGTTTTGCCCTGCACTACTGTGGGCGGCCCAGACAAACTTTATTGCTTCTACTCTAGTCTCCTCACCTTGCTGTCTTCCCCTCAAGTGCAGGAATAAGTTGATGCCAAGAAGGGAGGCAGCAGCACAGTGCTTCACTCAGAGGGGAGCTGCTAGGCATGTACAGTTAGGAGGGAACTGCAAGGCCCAGGAGGGAAGGGCAAGAGAAAACTGTGCTGAAGCAGGAATACCTAGCGGAAGACAGAGGAGGAGGAGTTCGTGTCCATGCACAATGTCCTCTGCAGGTGGGTGGTGTCTTCCAGACACAGGTTTCCAACTCACAGTGAGGTCAGTTCATCTGGCAAGCATTAGGTTAAGAAGGAAAGAGAGAAAAGCAAGAGAACTCTCTTAATTTCCTGCCATTTGACAACTCAGGAAAACCCTCATTCAAAAAGCTTGGCTGTCTCTGTGTAGATAGTAATTTCTGACACCTTTGGGTGGGTAGGTGAACTACTATGAAAGGAGCAAATATTTCCATCCATCTCCATGGCCTCCAAAATGGCCAAAATCACCACGCACTGATGACATGAACACAGATAGGGAGGATCACTTCTCGCCACAGTTGCTGAGGTAAGTGAAAAAAACAGGAATCTCTAGGTTAGGCACATTCCCTCCATTCAGCAGTGATGTCTGCTCACCCCTGCCCCACCAGCCTGTGCCCAGCTCACTGCACCCTCCTTGCTGGTTCACTCAGAATAAGAAACCTCAGTTTAGTAAGAAGTTTTAGACTGAGATCAGGGACTCTGTTATGAAGAACTACATCACAAGCAGCACAATCATCTCGCTTCTTTTCCAAGCAAGTGCTAAATTTACCAGATCCATCTGATCCCAAGCATGGGAACACCACACTGCACCTTCCAGTTGTGGCAGTGTCAGTGTGGGAGCTGAGCTCATGCAAAGCTCCAGGCCTGGACACCTGACTGCAAACCTGCAGCATTCAGGTCAAACATGAGCCTGGGGTATGCCTGAAAGCAAATGAATACACAACTCACCTCCATTTCAGTTTTCATTAAGGGCTGGTTGTTTTTTTGAGGAGGAAAGGACAGGAGTTTCAGAATGTAAAACAAGTAATTTGACCCTGTGGGTTGAGAACCTTAAAACAAAAAAAACCCCAAGGAAATTTAAATACACCTGACATTCAGGTGCTGAGGTGTCATCTCAGAAGCTGTACCCCAGGCCCCCAGGCCATGGTCTAAAATAAGATATCATCTTGCTCCACAACATGCCCTTCCTTTGAGGCCTATTGTCACAGCATGTTACAATCAATGGCCATGAGAAAGAGACTCTGTAGTGAAATTTAAGACTCTAGGCATGACTTATCTTGATATTAAAATAAACCTCATCCACAGAACTCCTTGAACATCTGCCCTTCTTTCCAACTGCCTCAATTAACTGTGGCATGTCTACATTATAGCATCAAATCCAGGAAAAATCCAGACGTCCTACGCTGAGGCTGGAGCCCACTCGTAATACATTGTTCGTGTCTGCTGCAGACTAGGAATAGCTATCACATTCTTCACTTGGTTGATCTACTTTTATATCCTTGATTCAAATGGAGTTATGCAAACTTCATGTTTGCTATCAGGCTATGAAGAAGCCTATTGTAACTAGGATATGCTTTTCTTAGATGTAAATGCACATGCAAAATAGAAGGAGCTTTGATATTGAGATTTTTTTCCCCCTGAGGTTCAAGTATTTTATCATTTGAATAATATTCCATTTTCCTGTTGCACTCATTTTTCTAACGTCTTTTGTACTAGCTCCGAGTATTAGAATTCCTGCAAAATTCCTCTGGAGGGCACCATTACCATAACTATACAATTAGCTACAGATGGAAGGAATAGAGATAAACACTAAATAGCTTTGTTGGCAGGCAGCTTTTAACCAAAGCAGCTTCTTTACTGCTGACTGGGTTTTCACTCTGCTTTAGAGAACATGGACCTACAAGGAAGCTGGAGAGAGACTCTTGGTTAGGAACTGGAGTGATAGAATAAGGAGTAATAGGGATAAATTGAAAAAAGTGAATTTTAGAATAGATACTAGGAAAAAGTTTTTTCCTCTGAGAGTGGTAAGACACTGTCCCAGGTTGCCCAGGGAGGCTGTGGCTGCCCCAACCCTGGCAGTGTTCAGAGCCTGGTTGGATCAAGCCTTCAGCAACCGGTTCTGGTGGGAGGTGTCCCTGCCCAGGGAGGTTGGTGCTGGATGGTCTCTAAGGTCTGTTCTAACCCCTTAACACACTATAAGTCTCAGCTGCAAAGAGGAAGAGACTTTAGATATAATTACAGAGGTTTTTCTGGCAAAAAGGTAGTGTGGTTTGTTGAGTTTTTTTCAGTCATCTTTGTTAGCAAGTACTGGAATTTGGTATCACCCCAAAGGCTTTGCAAAAGTGATATTCCCAAGGCACAGGATAATTTGTGGTATTTTGTGCTGGGAAGGGATAGAGGAACTGATTATCTTGTGGACTCTTCCTGTGTTCTGTGGCCACTCCTGTATTCTTGAGGCTGGACTGGCTACTGGAGACCTGTACTCCAACCTCCTTCTACTCACCACAGTTGCTCTGTTCCACAGTGCAGAGCAAGGTTACTTATTCTTCCAGAATTTATAAGAACCTGTGCAACATAAAGTAAGAGAAGGATAATATTTTGGAACCAGGAAAGAGATTAGGAAAGAAGAAGCTGCATGCTTCTTCAGACCTGAGAAGGAAATCATAACTGAGTCTCACAGTTCACAGGAAAACTTTTTTGAAACAGAAATAAACTCCTGAAAGCTTGGAAAGGTGAACTTGAAAGTGAATGTGTGTCTGATCCAGTCTCCCTCTTGTGACCACACAGTATATTGTGAGATCATTTCAGCTGTAGTCTGTTAAACCAGCAGTGAACTGCAGTTCTCAGAGTTCAGGGTTTGAGTTCTTTTGGAGAGGTTTGAGCGGTTCCCACCCCTCCCCTGCATTTTCTGGGAAACCTCATCACTATGAACAGAAAAATAAATCTCTTTTAGTTTGATTTTACTACTTCTTCATTTTGCTTTTCCTTTTATGATTTGCACAAGTAGTTGTTTCATCTCTTTTCCAATTAGACTAGAAATTAATCAAGTAGGTGAAATACTTGTGTGAGAGTTATGAGGGTCTCAGGATACTATATCACATAGAAGAAAATGATGCTGATATGTGGTTCTAATTAGGCCATCAGGCAAAGAAAATAAGAAGTAAGGGTACATTTCAGTTATAGCAGGAAATATTTATGTCAACCTATTATTACAGAGAAAGAATCAAGACAAACAACTAGAATAAAACTCTCTAAGAACAGAGGTTTTGAATTGTGTTCTTGTAAATAAAGATTGGATCTGCATTGCTATTTTCACTACTAAAAATTATCCTTGCACATTTTCATTGATCCCTTACCCATTTCAGTCTGAATTCTCATTTATTAATTATCACCTAATTCAGAGACAGACCCCATACCTGTGTTTTATTTCAGGATCTTTCTTTCTTTCCAATATCTGCATTACCACATCGAGCACTGAACACTCACAGCTTCTCCTTCTAATCACTATTCTTCAACAGCAATTTTATTTTAGATGGAAAGATTTTTAAAAACATAAAAATAAATGACATTAGCTTTTCAAATAGATGTAAGAGAGAGGAAAAAAAAAGAAGCTAGGTCAGATTTTTGGTAGCCCAACCTTGACATTGTCCTTTTAAAGCACTCCCCAGGCAGCTTTAACTTTTGCAACCAGCACTCAGGCAGCCTCTCACCCTAGGGCCCAGTCAGCTTGGCAGGATGACAGAGGTCAGCATTTCACATGAATGAACAATTTCTCCAATACAGAAGGCCAGCATTCAGCTCCCTCTCTTTCTTTTCACCTGTCCTTTAAAGTTTAAACCCAGACTATCACAGGTGCTGTGCACAATGCAACCAAAACCCTCTTTCTATTAACCCTTTGAACCCTTATGATAGAAGTGATACCCTTACAGTTTTAAATTGAGACAGCAGCCACAGAAGGGCTTCTCTTTCTGCCCCCCATACCACCTTTTTTTTCTTCCCTTATGCAGTTTCCCTTGCAAACAAATCCCAATTACCCATCTAACTCAACAACTGAGTACAAGAAAAATCCTGCTGTCCTTGCAGAGTGTTCAAGGTGTAAGCACACATGGTAGAGCGAAGTAGGAGAAGTACTTCAGGCAGATTCACTTTTTGCATAATCCATTTCTTTCTGCTTTGAATGTGACTGGTACTTGCATGTGAAGTATTTTTGGGTGGGAGATGGAACCTCTGTGCAGTGATACAGCCCAGGAAACCACCACACTGAACTGATATAGTGAGGTCAAATACAGCTAAGGTAAAGCAAAGCCTTTTAACGAGTTCTAGTCAAGGCACTAGGCAACACACACATTTTCACAAACTCAGAGGGGCTTGGGGTTAAAGTGATCACAAATCTACAAACTGTAAGCACAGACTTAACCTTTTGGTCATGAAAACCAAGAAGCACACACCTTACCTGTTATGAACTGAACGGTCCAAACAAGCATGGAAACTCAGTTAGCCACTCAAATTCTCTGCACAGTTCTCAGAGTGCACCTCTGTGACTCTGGTTCAAGCTCACTGTTGAAGGAAACTGGGAAGGAGAAAGCAAATGAAGTCTGGTCAAGGAAACTTGCATAGGCTTTGCTGTACTGTTACATAGCCAGACAACTTCTGCACTTCCAAAATCCAAAACTCAGGACACATTTCTCTGGGTTAAGATGTCTCTTCTTTAAACCAGGCTGTAAGCATTTATGAAAAAAAGAAAAGCCATTCAGAAACAAGTCTCTGGACAGCTATTAAACATAAAATAACTATTCAGCAAGATTTGATGAAGACAGATTAAGATGGCTAAGAAAATACTGAAAGCAAATTTTAGAATTTGCTAACTACTTGACAGCATTTGGGTTGGCAATAAGATAATTCAGTGGGTCCTGGAGCCACGTGCTGATGTGTACCAGCCCAAATTCCTGCACATAAGAGCACACAGGGGTCTATTAACAGTGTAGAAACAATTGTGATTGTGAAACAAATTGATGCCTCTCAAGCTCCAAATTGTTGCGAGAGCCATTATGGTCTCCACTTTGGTACTCAAGGAAATGCCTTAAGAAGATAAAATTATGAAAGGGTCAGGAGATCTGAGTATATGACAAGAAAGGGTTAAGAAATTCAGAGTTTGAGAACCCAAGTTGTCCCAACCTCAGTGCCTTTTAGAAGACTGGGTATCTGAAATGTTAAGACCTGTGGTGTTTCACAGCTCCTCATTTTTTATGTTTGCCAAAAGGCAAAAGCTTATGATCCATTCACATCTCTGAGGGCTGAACTGCAGCTAGAATTCCCTGGAGCCTGGCCTGAAGGGGATGGTGCTTCAGTGAATTCAATTTTCCAGAGTATTAAGAACAGAGAAAGTAAAATAGATGACAGGCACTGATGGTGGAATTCTATCTCCACTGGAGGTTAATGGGGCTTTATGCCACTGTCTTCAGGTAGGCCAGGATTTCAGCCCTGCTTCAGGGAGCAGAGCAGAAAAAAGTTATACAAGATTTAAACATTTATTTTGTAAGGCTGAGTTTGGTAGTAAAAAGCAAATAATGATACTGACTTGGCCTGTAAAACTCTTGAAAGGGTATGGAAGGAAAGCACTACCTGAGTGGGGGATTATGGTTATTCCACTGCAGGATGGAAAGAAATCAAGACTATTTCCAAAAATTGCTATATTAAGGATATTAAGTCTTTGAAGGGGTTAGCCCTAAAGTTGCATTCTCTATTCAAATCCATTACAGAGAAGAAAAATGAGCCTTCTGAACAAACTATGGATTTCATATACCTTTCAAGGTAGAAGACAACTAACAACATAAAACAGCCTTAATCCTTCACACTCCCATCTTGTCACACCCTGAACATGTGTTTTCCTCAGGAGAGGCACAAGACCACAGCAGAAGAAAACCAGTTTCATACAGTGTAATGGGGCAGTCTCATCACTGAGACCTTCCATAGTCAAACAGGAAAAAAGCCACTGGAGCTGGAGCCTCAAGATCTCAGCAGTCTTTGCTCTGCCATGGCCAGAGGTTCTGGGAGATTTGTTGTAGATGCATTTCCACCCCTCTGGTCTTCCTGTTGACTCACCTCCCTCTCTGCTTGGAGATGGGAAAGACTTATAATAAACATTTGGCTCTAAAAATCTCTGAAAACTTGTTTCTAGATTTATCTTAGATCCTTGATCTTGTGTCTAAGGTGATACTGTGCTTCTTGTCTCTGGTTCAGGGCTGTGTTTTACAAGTCATATATAAAGGTGTTCTCAAACTTCACTGTAGATTTTAGTGTGCTAACAAAAGAGAAGCAAAGAAATATCTAAAACTGATGTAGAGGTCAATCACAAATTCAATGGAAGCACATTTGGTCACTTAGTACAGCCTCACCCACTGCTAAAACTCATTGACAACTGTAAAGCCACTTGTGACGTACAAGAGGGTTTTGATCCTCTGTCTTCGCCTCAGGGAGGAAAACAAGGAGAAACGTAGATGAAATTTGCCTTTAATTCCAACTCACATATAATTTAATCGGTCTGAATATTTTACCTTGATCTCAGTGGTATGAAAACATATTAAGATATAGGCTGTCTTAATACTGCCAGATGTAAGGAAGAAAGGAAATTAAGAAGGGAAAGGGGCAATAAAGAAAGCAGGCAAAGCTGTGTGGCAATGGATCACAAAATCAGAAGCAAAGAACAGCAAATAAGGATGGGAGCAAAAGAGAAAGTCATCAAAGAGGGAAGTAGAGGATGGAAAAAGAAATAAGCAGAGCAAGGCAGGCATTATCTAAAACAGAAATGCAGTGGGGGCAAGAAAATATTGAAACAGAGCAGAGAGATGTCACAGAACTCAAAAACAAAGTTGTAGAGAGCAAACTGATAAATCATGAAAATTGGATATAAAAGAGAATAGGGCAAGCAAAGGAGCTGAAGCAGAGAAAGAGAACAGAAAGACACAACTTCACCTCTGGGAATGCATTTAATTCCAGTCAGGAGGTGACTTGGGGGTTACATCTAGTTGACTAAATTCCCAGAGAATTAAGGGGGGGGGGGAAAAAAACCACACACCACTCCAACCCCACACAGGTCCTGAGGAACAGCATTACAAGGTGCCTTTCAATGCTTTAGACTTTCTCTGGGTTAGACAGGTTTCTCTTCTTTATTTTTGCTCCAACAGTTTTGCCAACCACACGTTCCCTCCCTGGCTGTTTCCTGCATCTTCCTTTTATTTACACTTCTTTTTGCTCGCTATTTGCACCTTAATTTAATAGGACAACTACAACGAGTGCTTGTTCTAACCACCAGTAACCAACTGAAAGATCACAATGAATCCACAGAAGCTTCAGAACAATTCTAACAAAGTGAACATACATCAAGAAGAAGTAATAAGCTAAAAGAATTTAATATTCTGTCTTTTATACTACCAAGTCTGGGTGAACAACTTCATCCATGTGTCAAGTATTACAAGTTTTTCATAGACAAAAATGGTAGAAATAAAAGCCCCCCCCAGGTGATGATCATGCTGAGCCTGAGTGGGAACCAGCAATGGCAGTTTTTATTCTAGGGGACTTTAAAACAAGCAAACAAGGAAACAAAAGCCTGTACAAAAAATACTTTTGAACATTTTCACATGAATCAAGCATTTTCCAAAAGAAACCAGCAAAGGATTGAAGTGCTGGTCCTGAGCACTGAACTGAGGGTTGAACAGGAGAAAACTCAGGCAAGTGAAAAATTACAAGCAGGATCTGTAAAATACTCTGACAGCCAGACACAGAGGAAGTCTCCCTACTCAGAGACCAAGAAGAGTCCAACTGTGCAACCAGAGCTTTCCAAATTGCCTGGCAGGGAGGATTCAGTGACTGGTGTGCCCCACAAAGCAAAAGGACAAGCAGCATCCACTGAGACTCACTTCTGCCTGTGCTGCTGAAGTTGTCCAGCTGATCCAAAAGTGACCTCTGAGCTAACACTTCTTACAATCTAAACTTCAGAAATATCACAGTTTTCTAGTTAACATACCAGTGAACCATCAAAGCAATGGACAACGGGAACTGCTAAGCATGAAAAACAATGATTGCTAAAAACAGAGCAGAGGAGAGAGACTTTAAACATCAGGAATTACAGATTTTATATTCAAGCAAACAAGACTGTTCACAGGACTATTAACTACCACATACTTAGAGTCTGTGATTTCAACATAAAATTAAAAGGGTATCTCCTCACTATAGGCTGTTTAACCTATTGTAAGCTACTCTCAGTGGTTATCAGAAACAACTGCCATCTAAGGCAGCTGAACACCAGGCCAGGCACTCCCTTCTCTGCTGGGTTCACCCATCTTGAGCAAGTTTCTGCTTTTATATCAAAAATACCACTTCCCAAGTCAGGACAGGCATGAAAACTACACACCAAGATGTGATCTGTAAAGTAAAAGCTATTGCCTGACCACAATTCTTGTGTGCACAGAAGTCTCACTGACTTTGTTTACACATATTTAAACTGCACAGAAATCTGGCATAGGTTTTTTAAATCCTGATAAGAACCAGGTAAGAGTGGTTTAAACTCTTAACAGCTCACATGAGAGATGCAAGAGGAAGCCAAGTGGCCACAGCCCAGTTGTGTAGCATGAAACAGCTACCACACACAGACTTGTGGTGGTGGGAGTAATTGTCAGTGCTTAATAAACAAAGAGGGTACAAGTTCAGCAAAGCCCATCAGGGCACAGCATCCCCGCAGCGAACACTAAGGTCAACAGCTTGGCCACTTTCCTAAAAGTATGCATATTCCTCAGCTCTTAGTGCACGGGGATGAGCTGGTCCCCAACCCAGCAATCCATTAGGGTGACAAAGTAGCTCTTAGTATGCCCGGCAACATGTGTGACAGCAGCAAGTGTTGAGCTGCAGCCAAATTCCGTCTAAGTGAGATAAAATCAGATCCAGGAGGCTAGTAAGATAAGGATCAGTGCTCTGTGTTCGTCTATTCATTCAGCAGAGCACCGATTTTACCACAGGAAAAAAAAAAAAAGAAAGGCTGCAAGGAAAAAGCAAAGAGGGGGGAAAAAAGCCTCCTTAGATATTATTTATGTTTCAGAAATGTTGTGAGAACACAGAGTAGTTATTGTCATTGTCAATAACATTTTCCTGAAGATGCTGACGAGCATAAGAAGCTGGAAGCTATTGAAGCCAAGCTATTAACTGCCTTTCACTCAAGTCCCATCCTACAATAAAGTGCTTTCACAATAGCTGCAAGAGGCAAGTTTATAATTGTAAATAAGACATACTCTGTCACATATTGTACATATCCCTATTTTTTACTGTAAATTCCTTAAGGCAGAGGCTATTATTAATGCTAAATATATTAAAATTCAAATCGAAGAGCAGAAAGGAAAATAAGCAACAAGTTAATTAAACTTGCAACCAATGCTGCATTGAAAAATGTTGCAAATCCCCCTAAGGAAAATTCAGAGTACAGAAGAACCAAATGAAATTGATCAAATGGGCAAAGAAAAAGTTTTCAACTTGAAAATAATACTCTGTCTTCAACTTATACACATGAAATTGTGTGCTTACTAGGGGGGGAAAAAAAAGCACAGCTACTCTTGCAAGGGACTCAGCCTCTGTTTTAACCTCTGTCTGGAGAGCTGAACTCCTAGAGAGCTCTGCCAGAGCTTCTCAGTCGTTGGCCCAAGGTGACTGAAATCCTGACTGGAAGAAAGCTAGTACAGGTCTTTCCCCTCTTGTTTGTTGCCAGCTGACTGAAGCCTGGTGCGTCTCCCACCTGGAGCTCTAGGTATGGGTGTACCCTGGAAAAAAATGCCACCACATGAATGAACACAAGGACACTCAGACTTTTACTGTGGGGACCTAAGAGTCGTTTGCACCTGCTGAAATAACCTAGAAAATCCCATTTGTGAGAGAAATACAGGCTGACAGATGATTACAAGTGGCAGTTTCCACCAAAACACAAAACATAGGTTCTTCTTACAACAGCATTTTACTAAACCTCCTGTGAAGCATAAATCTGTATTACCAGGGGAACAGTCATGAGAAACCAGAGTGTGTCCTGTGGGTCTGACTCAAAACACATCTTTAGACCCAGTTTTCCTAACTGAGATTTCTAAATGAAATTTGATCATATCTCTGTGCCAGTTAAATTTTACATATGCTTCAGGCAGGATTTGAGAACCTGTTCCTAGCACCAGGATCCCCAAACCTCCAGATTCTAGTCAGGTAATCAGTGTACACCTCCTGTTACTGCTGACACTATTAAAAGCAACAGAGAAGCACAGTGATGATCTTAGCATGAACACTCTCCTACAAACAGGCAGCATGAAAGCTTTGAAGTTCAGTTAACAGGAATCTTCACAGTTGTGGTGCCGAGCTAATTAGTTGTGCCTAATTCATTACATAGAGACAGCAACTTCCTAAAAAATATAACAAATATCAGGGATTTAAATTTCTTCATTACTTTTCACAGAGCTAGAGAAAGATTTCAGGGGTTTCCCATCTCCTGAGAGTACAAATTGGCCTTACCCTCAGAAGAAAACAAAACAAAGTATATTTTAGGGAGATACCAAGAATGTTCTTTGAAGTAAATTCATTTTCATGCTAAATAATGAAAAGATGCCATAAAAATGATTTAAAATGTTTCTAATTTAACAGAACTTTAGCATAAAAAAAAAAGAGCCAGGTTGGCAGGAGCTGAAGTGCTTTCAATTCACTGAAGAGGCTCAGTATGGACAATACAGAATCATAGAATCAACCCATATTATTGGCCATGTATCAACACAACCTTAATACTGACCAAAAAACCTAATGGCAGTGCTGAAGAGAACCACTTTTCCAAGAGGTGATAGTTGTCTCTGCTCTCCTGCCAGTCTTTGTCACCTCTGTACTGAGATGCCATTTCAAACACACCTCTAAATACTACTAGACCTCAACAGACCATATGAAAAGGACTAAGAGTAATGAATCATTTTACTTAGGCTAAACAAAGTCCTCCTGGAAATAAAGTGACATGCAGAGAAAGACAAATCACGTAAGGGTCAAGGGGTGAAATCTTACAAACCACCCAAGAGCTGGGATCCAAGACCGTCACCAATAGCTCCTGACTGAGCCTTGAGAGATCAGGGCACAGCTACAGAATCTACTCTGTGAACTGAAGACACTTTTTCAGTGCTTTGATTCTTCCATTTGCTTACTCCTGGAGATTTTTGATAGTGTGAAAGTTTAAAATTAGAACAATATATATATCAGAG
The DNA here is from genome assembly GCF_000695815.1 of Acanthisitta chloris. Lineage (NCBI taxonomy): Eukaryota > Metazoa > Chordata > Aves > Passeriformes > Acanthisittidae > Acanthisitta > Acanthisitta chloris. The sequence continues at coordinate 154,913 of NW_008686482.1, forward strand.
GGGTGGGGATGTGTGTGGAGGGGCTGGAGAACTGGGAAGGAGGACTTTTAAGGACTTGGCTAGAAAAAAAATTGTATTGGTTAAAGTATCACTTTTCCTTTGTCTAGGAATACTAGACATTCTCTACTAGCATGAAGGGATGATTTTTTTAAGGGATGTGCCCAAATACCAGACCACAACTTCACTATTGCCATTAACTATTTGTAATGCAGAAGCATAAAAACATCCATACTCTTTATCTTGTACATGTCCTAATATTCTTGTAAGGCCCTGAACATCCTTAACTGAAGCTACAGATAAATGCCTGACCCTTTCAGCCTTCTCATTTAGATCATTATAATTCTGATTCAGCTTGCAATTCTTTTCCAAAGATTGATATTTGATGCTCCAGCTTTGGAACAAGATGCTCCAGTGTCTGGTATTTCACACTAATCCCTCCTCCTAATTCTCTAATCATCTCAAATGGCACAAGAGATGGAAACTCTGAGGATAAATTCACTACTAATACTCCTGCCTGCTTGTGAGTCATCCCAAGTTAGGAACTACAAAACTGTAATTGAAAAATGCTTCTCTGCAACTTCTTCCCCTGAAACATTTCACCTGGTCAACAAATGATGCTCAGGGGATTTCTGCCTTCTTGACAACGTCATCTTACATGCCAGAAATAAAACATTATTGAATCAGAAAGTTCAGGTAAAGCCTACTCTAAGAAGAAAAAACAAGCATAGAAATTCCTAGGAAAGCAAACTCACATTTCTCAAGCTATCAGAGTTTCTCTTATTATTATAGGATTCTACAATGGCACCTAGATATCTCACCTGAGATTTGGACCTCATGCTGACATGTGCTGCATGAAAACATGGTATAAAAACAGTCCCTTCTCTTAGTTTAAAATCTATATAAGACCTGCTCAGACCTGCTTGTTCCTGTAACAGCACTGAGGTAATTTCTGATGTATCTCAAAACCACCACCAACCCTTGTATCAGCAGTCACAACTCAAAAAGGAAACCAACATCACAAGAAGGTTCAAAGCATCACAGATGACGCTTGATTCAGGAAGAAAGTGAAGGTTAAAATAAAGACCTCACCAGTTCCATGAAGATACCCCATTATCCATCTCCCCCCATGGATTCTGCTACCTTTGCTCAGGACAAATAAGGCTGAACTTCACCAGTGCAAAGCTGATTTGTATGGAGCTGTTAGCACAAGGTACTATTGAGCAGTGGTGTAAGGGCAGAAGAATCTGTCCAGCCTGTGTTGTCACACAGCTGCTGTTGTTCTGAGCCTCATCTCTCTCTCTCTTGGCCTCAGCCTTGATATTCATTCAAACTTTTGATAAAATATCAGCACTGAGACATGAATGATTTGTCATCTTTATACCCTGTAAATGCAGCATAAAAATAAGTTAGACTGATTGAGATTACACTGTTGAGGCAAAACAAAATAGGGATCAAATCCAAACTGACAGCTACATCAATTTTATTAGTTTGAAGAGAAAAATTTACACAAAAACTCTAATCCAAAAACCAATAAAGCACTTTGCCAAATATGATGTTATCTGAGACTCGTCATATTAAAAAAAGTTCTAGTAAATCTCCCACTTTCAAGTTCAGCATCAAAAACACTCAGTTTAAATGATATTTCTGTCATTTTTTTCTTAACCTTCATGAAAAATTTACTATACCATGCTTAGAATTACTTGAATAATACATATCTTGTTTTAAATTCAAGTTATTACATGCACTTGTAAAATGCTATTTGATTTGATTTTTGCCTCCCACACCTTAAGCAAAATATGTGACAATTTTGTTTTCTCTTGGGTACATGTACACGAGCTAACCCAATCCCAGGGGATTGTCAATTGCCAGCTAATCCAAAGCTATTTCTTTTAGAATTGCATCCAATGAAGTTAATGGACTCAAGGGACTTTTTTTTTTAGGCTCCAGTGTGTGTGCAGAGTTGTTTTTTGCTTTGGGTGGTTTGGAATTTTTTTTTTTGTTTTACATAAAAAGGTCCATAATGTATTTGCTCTTTTCTAGTCCTCACACTAAAAATTAAACTCCAGGAGCAAAGCAGCATGACTAGCAACCTCCACTGCTGTAAGCATTCTGGACTTGCAACATGACCCTTGGTAATAAATCCTGGTTCTTTTCCAGAACCTCTTTGCTCTTACCATGACTACATGCAAGTCCAATGACATTTACCAGGTATTTTACAGAGGTGTAAAACATATTGTTGAATTAAAAGGAAAAAGAATCTCCCAATTACATATGCTTTGCCACTGCTTTGGTCCTCCCAACTCCTCACTACTCTCCTTTGCTCTTATGGACTTGTTCTCAGAATAAAGTTCACCTTATCTTTGCCTCTTTGCAAGATTCTACATCTCATTTTTCTCAACCAGGACCTTGAATGTGAACCTCTTTCTTGTGATGGTGGTGAGACACTGGCACAAGTTGCCCAGGGAGTGTTCAAAGCCAGGTTGGATAAAGCCTTGAGCAGCCTGCTCTGGTGGGAGGTGTCCCTGCCCAGGGCAGGGGGTTGGGACTAAATCTCTAAGGTCCATCCAAACCCCTTCACATACTATAATACTACTATGATACTAGGCATGGGCTCTGGTTCTGCCATGCCTGACTGGTGGCAATAATGGAGTTTTCCTTCCCATATTGTGGAACTGACACCAGTGATGTCCCTGGTTCTAAACACTAAAGTAGGTTTCATCCTTCTGATGCCCAAAATACCACAAGGTCAAAATGATCTGGAAGAGAGGAAGGAGAAGTCTCTCATCTCTATTTGAAGCAGTTCTGTTCAATTCCTTAACTCCTAATGAACCTCCACAGAAAAATGTGAGCATACAAAAGTGCTCTGACTGATTAAAAAGAGGATATCCCAAGAGCAGCTAATTTAATATTAGATCAAATGAACTGGAGTTGAAATTACCATGTTTTTGTTGACTATTTTAACATATTCAGGGAAGGCAGAGGGATCTTCACATATTTCTGAGTCTCTTTGTAGTATCATTCTTCACACGTTATACCAGTCAGTGTGGAATACATGGATTTGAAGGGATGAGGGGGTGGGAGAAGTTGTGGATTACTGATGTACCCCAGAGAAGTTTATTAAAGTGATAAAAGAAAGCTCCTATCATAATTCATTTTCTGTTTTTTTTTTCTCCTGTTAAACTGTGCAAGCCTCTAACAATAAAGCTATGCAGAAGACTTGCTACTTTCCTAAGAATTAGTATCTCAGCTTAATATACAACTGAATTGTCAGAGAAGCCACAGTGCTCTTCTCCCTCCTCATTCCCTATGTGATCCCTGATTAAAGACAAAACTTGCCCAAGACTTCCAGAAAGACTTTCTGGCAAATTTCTTGCCAATAAAGGAATCATGGCAGGAAAATGAAACTCTGCTTTTCACCTTAGCTCTAGTTTTTCTTTCAGAGCAATAGCAATGCTTTCTCCTCTTAGTTGGGCCCACAGATATTTTACAGCAAGATGGGAGAGATCAGGAACTACTTTACTCAAAAATCTGACAGCCAGCAGTGCTTGGGCTGTAATTCAATGGTACAACGAGCCACTGTTCCCTTCAGCAACCTCTTTCTACAGTCCAGGTTTTGAGCAGCTCATTAAGTATCAATGGCTTTAGACATAGAATCAGAGAATAATTTGGCTTGGGGAAGGAACCTTGAAGATCACCTAGTTCGAACCTCCTGCTGTGGGCAGGGACATAAGCTGAAAATGTGTGGTTTCAATTTAATTCTGGCTGGAACCCAACCATTTCACAGCAGCCCATTCTCATTTCTCCTACAGCTCTTCCTAAATTGGTAAGCAAAATTCTTATACATTTTACTAATAAAAAAGACATCCTAAATCCATGGACTTTGGTTCCAGAAGAACAGAAATACCGAGGAACTAAGAGCACAGCTATTATGAGTGCCCTCAGAAGATCTCAGTATCATCCAAGACTAACAAAGCCAATGTGTGGCTGCAGTGCCAACTGCAGTTGAAGGCAATGGCAATGTTGGTTGGGGGTTTTTTTTATTGTATGTGTTTTAAAGTGGCTAAAAACTGCCTTTTTTTTTCCCCCAGAAGACAGAGAAGGTGGTTTAAAATTGTGATGTCTGTAACAACTTTCTTTGAAAGTAAATTATTACATGTTAACACTTATTAATTTTTTTCCCAAAACCTTCCTTTAAGGAGGTTGAATCCTGTTCCTTTTTCCTCCTTCTGTCCCACTGGAGCAAGATGGATTTAACCCCCTGCAGTCAGCATTGCTGTTCTCTGCAGGAAACCACCTAGCTCATAGCAAGTGTAAATAACCTGACAAACTCTCTCTGAGAAAACTATTTCATGGGAATACATAAGCACACAAAGAGGTTAAAAGAAGATTAAACGCTGCAAGTATCCAAGTGGTAGCATTCAATAGTGCACAAAGCAAAAAAATCATCACTCTTACCATTAAAATGTACAACTATTTTGGCTTTGGCAGGACTTACCCATCACTTTAGGCTTTATTAACATTTACAAGTTCTAACATGCTAAATTCAGTTGTAAAGTTGTCACTCATTTAGGCTTCTCAATGGGAGATTGAAGGTGTTTAGCTGTTTGGAACAGCAATGTGCACAGGCCACGAGGGAAGTGAGATTTGGGATCCTTTCAGACCAAAAAGCAGGGCTGAGCCCTGTGTGCTCCTCTGTCCTGCTGTGTGCAATCTCCCTGAGAAAATAATGGATTCTAACAGGATGCACACTGTGGAAAATGCATTCTCCAGCCCAACTGCACTCAGGCAAAAGAGTTACATCAGGGATTAATTTGGCATTTACTCTTCTGATTTTTTTTTTTTGCGCTTGTAGCTATTACTGTCCTTTTGGCACAAACCCAGATTAGCCATTAGTGTGAGGATTGCCACTACTCTGCCAAGCTTCTAGGACATAAACAAAAAATAAAAGCCACTTTGCTAAGATGACAATAAACATTTAAAGCCCAATAATATCCCAGTGTAACTTTGGTAACAGGAAAAATATGGAGCCAGCTTTCATGTACAAACATGGCAAATGGGCTAAAATCATTAAGGCATTAGAGATTTTACATAATTAAAATTGTCATTTTCTGTTTGCTGCAATAAAAACAGCTATTTTACTTCGAGTAATTACCAGTGATTGGTGTTATTGTATGTGCTTATTAAAATGTTTATTTCTGTGAAGAGTAATTCTGAAGTGGCACAAGAAAGCTAAGGATTAAGAGGAGAGCTTTAATAGTATTTTACATCATGGGACACCAAAAGAGAGCCTTAAACTACTCTTAAATGTGTCTTAATCTAAACTGTGGGGGCCTTGATATTGCTTTGATTTAATTAGCCAGAAAAACTATTATGTATTTCCATTTTATCTTCCACTTTACAGTGGAGCAACCCAAGTCTTATTGCTGTCTTCATGCAGATTATACATTTGATGGAGTAAAGAATATTACAACTTAAAAAAACCCAAAACAACCCAGTAGTTAATTTCCAACCCTAATCATCCAAAAGGCAGGAGAATTTCAGGCATGTGGGAAGTAGGAAAGGGGTAATGGGCAAGTTATTTTAGGAATGTGGGATTACTTGCTTTTAATAAATAAAACACTCCTCGTAGCAGAAAAAGACTAACATGATTTGTGATGCACTGCTGGCCTTAATAGATTGGGATATGAATAATATATGAATATTTGGGAGGGAAAACCCTGTGACTTTAAACAAGATGGACAGCTGATTTCCTAACAACTGTATAGGATTAACCTCCCTTTCTCCCCCACCAAAACCCAAAACCACTTCAACGATGTCAGAGTTTCACCCTGCATAATAACTCCTCTGGCAGTGATGTTTCTTATTTTAATGCTCCATTAGCTGAACAACCTCTCTCAGATCTTGTTTTACTAGACAGAAACAACAGAGCTCTTCTAGTTTCCCCTTCTTGGAAACATTCTCCCAAAGCCATCTCCTTTCATCATCTTTGGAGTATTTCTCCTACCCCAACTTGGGTTTATTATGTTCCTAGAGGATGAATGACCAAAACTGTGTCTGCTGCAACACGTCTCGTGTAATGCAACAAGTTCCTGTTTCTGGAGAAAGAATTGCCTCCATTTCACCTTCAGTTTGTACTGTCCCACAGACAGTGATGGTCTTAATCCATTAAAAATTAAATTTAAAAAATGACCTAATGGTTTGTATTGCTGAACCTCAATTTCTTTTTATTACTTCAAGGTCATTACATTCCTACTGTCAAGTATTCTGCATCTCAGCATTCATTTCCTCTCTCCCTTTTTTTTCCTGTCTTTGAGTCTAATACTCAGCCTAATCATCCTTCCAGATTGTGATGCACATTATTTGGTTTGCCATTTTCACTCTATTTTACCCCAACCTACAACCTTTTTTCCTTAGGCTCTTTTTAACTTGTATATAGCCGCAAGAACTTCACCTCTTTGCCTTGATGTGTTTCACAGGGTCTAAGCCTAAGTTTTATCAAATCTTATCTATATACAGCCTGAGCTCTAGCATGCAGCTTCCTCTGACACTCAGTGCTTCTCTTTCAATCCCCAAAGGTGTTTTCCTCTTGCAGTTTATTTTTGTCATGCTGGATTTGCAACTCTCTGTATCTGTGTTTTCTGCTGCTTAGCATTGTGTTTTCTGATGTCTTTTGTATCTCTGATGAAGAGAAGTGTGAAATCCCTGGGCATTCAAGTCTGAGCTTTTCAGTTCAGGTAACTAACCAGTTCTTTTTATGTTCTCCTGAGTTTTCTCTTTTCGAGTAACAACAGAAGTAACAAGAACTTTGGGTGGAAAGCCCAAAGAAGTCTCTTCTTTTATGGTCACTCTACCCAGTTTATTTTTTACCAACCAATATGAACTGGACAGACTCCTTTCAAAACAAAGTGCCTACAGTTCTTTGTAGTTACGTTTTGGCACTTGCACAAATACGGCATCTGGAGTTTACAAAGTGAAGTCCTGGAAAGACTAAATTATTTCCCTCAAGATCACTCAGGACATCTTTCTTAAAGCAGAGACGGGAAGCTTTTGGTGCCCTGTGCTGAAACAATCTGACTCAAACTTCTCCTCCTCCTCTGCATTCTGACATAACCCTTATGGACCTCATCACACACAGTCACTTGTTTCAATGCTTATTTTTCCAACTTGCCTCAACTTAATGTCTCTAGCAAGAAAGCAGATGAGGGGAGAAGGAAGAGCAGGAATAGGAAAGGGAAATCATAAGCACTGAAGACTAGAAAGATACTTATTTACCCATGTGGACCATCATCTGGTAACACTTCAGTCCTACCCTGTTAAGAATACATAAACAGGCAAAATTCAAAGATCAGGGAGAGAGAGTTCCTGTGACAATACTACTTACTGTACCAGCTGTAAATAGCTGTTCTGACACCTCCCTTGACAGGACTAGAGAAGCAAACAACATGGGTGAGACAATCCACCTCAAAAACTCCACCAACAGTGGCACCTCTACCTAGTATGATAAGTTAATGCCTTTATAGTATGGCTACAGCTCAGCTCTCTCACAGAAGAGAGCTGGAGACCTGAGGAAACAATTTTAGAGCTATACAGAGCTGTCAAGATATGTCTGGATGGTTTGAGAACCAGAAATATATCTAAGCCACAGCATCAGTATGATTTAAAACTTAATAACTTTCTGTTTCCAGAAATAAAGCAAAGTTGTTATTTAATGGCTGAAATCCTGCCATTTTCTCCAAATGCCAGTAATAATTTAAATTCATGACTTCTGTATTATTCATATGGTCCAATTTAATAGGAACAGTATTTCTGGTGCTCAGTGTTTATGAAGAGTGTCTCTTTAGGGTATACCTTACTTTATGTCAAACAGATGCTAGAAATAACTACCTGGTGTTCTGCTGCTGTGAACTGGGGATTAAAACTAGGGCTCATAATTTTCTAACCTGAACAGGGGAAAACATAAGGATCTTTTCTTGACAAGATGCTAGGGCAAAATAATATAATCTCTTCTTGTTTTTCCCTCCTACTTCTCTTTCCTCTCTACTGTTCACTTTCTTCACCCAGAAGAAAACCAAACAGTTGCTACTAAGCATGACTTACAAACTCACAAAAAAGTGGGGTTTTCTTTATTTCATTATTTGCTACACCATCCTTTAGGCCTCAGAAGCTTCAAAGATAAAACCCCAACAGTTTTAATTGCAGTACAGGCAATGAGAAGCAGTGGACAACTTGGCCAAGCCACCATTCTCCTCTTCTGAGAACACACCTGCCAATGCTCCTGAAAGTCAGGATAAATCAAAAGGTAAAGACAGAATCTAGTAAATGTGAATATAACTTACACAAGAAACCCAATGAAAGTACTTATTTATAAAACTAGTCACTACTTGCAAAATAAAGAAATAACAAAATCAGCCTGGAAAGGTAGTGATTCCTTCATATCTCTAATGCTTTTTGCTTTAATGAAGTACTTTGGGATCATTTTCACACCCACATGTTTTTCCATGGAGTACTAGGAAGAAAGAGGAGCAGTTATTTGATTTTCAGGTAACTGGCAGAGGTAACTAACTGGAATAAATACTTCATAAAATGGCAGGATAGTCAACATCAGTGCAGTGAGGAGTAGTTATGCTGCTTTGCCTTACTGAGTATCTCAATTTCACCTTGAAAGAAACAGTATGGACTCAGGAAATCCCATTTCGTCATACCACCAGTACCCAGACACATGCAGCACTCACTTTGTGACTTCATGTCTTCATCTTGTTAATTTTACCTGAATTAACTAGGAAAAAAGCTTCCAAAAATGCTTTAATTGTGTGAAGTAGTGCAGTAATAATTGAACATCTTCAGAAAATGGGCTCTTCCTTCATTCTTCAATTAGTATCTTCATTTCATCAGACAAATTCTCTTATCACTTTCTCTAATCTTAACTACAACATTTATTATCAATACCAAAAGTCTTGGAATTGTTCTCATGTCAAAGTAAGAGCAATACATGTACTTAAACTCTGCAGCTGACAGCAATGCATCTCATTCAAACTTCCTGGGCAATGAGTGCAGTTAAACAAAATCCTGTTCTGAAGATCTAAAATCATCTAGGCTGTTTATTTCAGCAATAAGGTTTCATTCACCTATGGAGACACTGGTTTCTTTTTTGTTTTATTTTTCAGCTAAGGCCAAGCCAGACTTAGGTGTGTCCTGGTTTTAGCCAGGATGGGGTTAATTTTCTTAGTAGCTAGCGTAGTGCAGTGTTTTGAATTCAGAAGTGATAATACATTGTTGTTTTGGTTTTGCTGGGTTGTGTTTATCATAACCAAGGACATTTTCTTGCCTGTGTCTCATGCTCTACCAGTGAGAAGATACACAGGAAATTGGGAGGGAGCATAGCCGGGACAGGTGAGCTGAACTGGCCAAAGGGATATTCCCCACCATGGCACGTCATGCCCGGTGTTCCAGGCCAGAAGGGGCCGATCCTGGGGGAGGTTCGGGGTTCTCCGGTCCGCGGGTGGTGAGCAATTGTATTGTGCATCACTGATTTTGGTTTCTTTTCATTATCTATTGGCATTGTGGCTCATTCTGCTCTGTATTGTTATTAAACTGTCCTTATCTCAACCCACATATTTTACTCCAGTTGTTCTCCTCCCCATTCCTCCGGGTTGGGGGGGGCAGAGCGGGGAGGAGGGAGTGTAAGCAGCTGCTGGTTCTTGGCTGCTGGCTGAGGTTAAACCACGACAGGTGGCAAAGAATAGCAGCCAAGCCAGACTTAGGTGGCAGAGAATAGCAAAGGACAAAAAGGGGAGGGGGTAAACGAAAGAACCACCACTCACAGTTGGAGATCAGCTATTGAGTAAGGAGAATATCTATCTCACACAGGAGGCCCAAATTAAAGCAGCACCTGGAAGCTGCAAAGCTATTCATTAACAAAAGCACAAAACTAGCACAAACTGGACTTCATACAGCAAACTACTGATATATCTGCAACCTCTGCTCTCTGGGTAATTCAAATTCGGATTTTGCTTGTTTTTCAATAAAGGGTAACTTTGTTCAATCCTTCATGACAGATTCCCTTAATGACTACTAGAGCTCCGAACTGGGAGACAGAAGGACCTGAGAGAACAGGTATAAGCTCTAACACACCAAGAGGAGGAAGATCAGACAGTTCTGTGCTTGTCTACTCATCTTCTTTGTTAAACATTAAAACAAAACAAAACCCAGTAATAAATGCATCACAACCTCTTGTCCAGGAGCTTTTTCTCCTTACACAGTAGGGAAATAAAAAAGCACCTTCCTCAAAGGCTGTTCTGAGTTACACCTATTCAATCAACAATGGTACAAAGTGTCAAGGAGAAACAGAGGAAGAGAGAACCTACTTATTTACTGAGGATCTTAAAACCCTAGATGAGCAAGTCAGCCAAATCCACATGTACCATGAATTTAGACGTTTTTATCTACCTTATTATCTATACATTCTGTAGCTCAATACTCAGTTGAGATTATAAACTTGTTCGGTTAAGCCAATGGAAATAGATTCCAGTATGGACAATCTTCTCCCAATTCGCAAATAATAGAATTCATCTCCCCTTAAACTGACTATAAACAGAAAAAAAGCTGTAACCAAAATAAACCACTCTCTAAACCCAAGTAAGCATCCCCCCAGGAGCTTGTGCTGTTTAACAGCATCAATTTAGTTCGATGGTATCAGTGGCTTGTCAGCCTGGGGCAAAAGCACTAAACATTCCCTTCCTGTGTTGAATCATTTCACAGACTCCTGTTAGTCAGGATAAAGCACATTAGGAAACATCTTGTTTAATTTAGTTTATTGCAATGATGAATATTGCTCAATCCCTTCTCCTGTTTGATTGTCAGTGAAAAATTAATGAACTAAACATCACTAATCATTTACTATGGTTCGATGCACTTCATGGGTTATTTTTTTCTCTGCAAGGTAGGAATGCAACACTTAGGCAGTTTTCCCAAAATATTTGGGTATTTGAGATATGACCTGTGTATATTTCAACCACTTACTGTGGAAGACTCTGTTCTATCATTGCCTCTGTAACACTGTATAAAGTGTTATTTTCAGTCAAGAGGTATTAACTTCATAAGAAATACGTTTTTTAAAACCAGCTGATGTGGAACAAACACACAAGTTGTATGGGGTCATCAAGAATGTCTTTCATCTAAACCACAGTGACATGGCACTGGACCAGACTGCCCAGAGAGGCTGTGGAGTCTCCTTCTCCAGAGATATTCAACACCCACCTGGATGTGATCCCATGCAACCTGCCCTAGGTGACTCTGCTTTAGCAGGAGGGTTGGGCTGGATCATCTCTACAGGTCCCTTCCAACCCTGACCATTTCGTGATTCTGCAACGTGCTCTCAGTCTAATTCTTCTGACTGTCACAGACAAAATCAAAATGTGTAAATTTAATGTAACTTTTTTTATGAATCCTTAAAACATAATAGCATTTTCTTTATGGCTCTTGTGCCAGCTTAGTCTCATTAAAATTCATTCTTAGCAATGTGCAGTGCAGAGAAAAGGCTGCTAACATGTCACAATAAACCAACTGTCTGAAACCCTGAAGGAAAAAAAAGAGAGGTAACATTTGCCTTGTACCTTGTAGTTTACGAGAGAAGATATCTAGAAGCAGCTGTAAAATGGTCATAAAATAAAACTGGAATTTATATCAAAATCACTCTTAATACCTTGGGGCTTTTCTAGCTCTGCATAGTTTACCCTGAGAGATTTAGTGGTGGAGTTTCATGTTAAGGGGCTGAAAGTTATACTGGAATTGTCAGTAACACTACCTCTGTTTGCTGTGGCTGCCTATATATCAGTCTATTTATTTTTAAATAGCAACACAGTAACCCCCAGAAGGTACAAGATGAAAATGCTACTGGCAACAGCTGAACAGTTACAGAGCTGTTAACCAGCCTTAATGAAAATACTACTGAATGTAAGTGATTTTAGCATTTGCTGTTGTTTATTTGTGGGAGTTTGTTTGGTTGTTTGTTTTTTTTACAATAAGCATTTTTAAATAGGGGCCATGAGGCAGAATGAACTTGCACACCACCCTGCCCAACTTCTTCTGTCAAGGTATTTCTCTTAAAAAAAAATAAAAATCAAACCAAACCAACCAAACAAAGCAGCATGAGAAACTACAATAAAATTCATATTCATACTGAATCAATTATGAAACATTTCCTGTGTGATGGTGTCTGGGGCAGTAATGGAAAGCAGTTACCATAATGACATTTGAAAAAAAAATAATGTTGACCTGAAGTCCTCTAAGATAAGGAAGATGTGTAGATGTGTATACATACAGGTTTATCAAAGTTGAAGGATACCCATTAAAAAAAACCAAAAAAACCCCCAACACCACAGAAAATTTATTGCAAATGCATCTTACTCTGTGTCCTGCCTCATGAGAAATAAGAGTTCTGATGTTTTACAGCAGGGGAATAAAAAAAGAATTTCACATAAAATGTAAGGGTTTTTTGGCAGCAAACCCATGAGATGTTTCCTTCCACACACAGACATGAGCTGCTGTCCTGGTCATGGCTCATTCCCCAGTGGCAGTGTCAATTCACACACCCAGGCCAGTGATTTCTGGGTTTTCTTCTAGCTGGCCAAAGCAGAGTGCTGGGTGGGAACCATGAAAAGGCTCCTGATCCCACAGCATCAAAACTTTAACATTTTAACAAAGGCACCAGAATTCATTGGTTACAAATTAGAACATTTTCCTATTAATTAGTACTCAACCCCCGTTTCTAGTTACATCTCAGGCTAATTAGTCTGCAGGTACAGTTCTCTCCCTTTGGGTCTGGGGTCCCTCTGGAGTAGGAAGCCAATGATTTGGCAGTTGAACTGGTAGTCTCCATCACCCACTGCCAGAATAACCTTTCCTCCAGTCACTGCTCAGTCCTGCTGACCTCACTCCTGGTGGCTCTCACCCAGACAGCCCATTCCTCTTGGAATTGTCTTCTCCTACTCTTAAAACCCAAGATTAGCCAAGCATATGATGCCCACAATGCAATTACTTAATCATAACTGTCCAACTCCAGCTACTGATTAACAAGTCAAAAAAGGCACAAGGTTTCTCCAACTTGAGGGGATCAAACCTGGGGGCTCAGGATCAATGTTTCCCAATGTATGGTGACATTTTCCAGGAGACGTTTGTACAGATTTACTATCTTTTCAGCTGAATCTAAAAAGTCTGACCTCAGTATTTATTAAATTCATTTTTTATCTATTTTCTATAACCTCGTAAAAGTGTGTCATGACAGAACTCAATGAAGGTTCCTGTTCCCAGATGCTTCACTATTCCAACCCAGAAATCTGCACAGTTAACTTTCAGGTATTTCCTGGGAATGAAATGAACTGAAACAACCAGAGTACAGTTTGAAATTCTTAGTCAGAAGACAAAACTAAGTGCAAACATTGAATGTATTTTCCATTCCTTTGATTGCTACTTTGTACAGTGCTGTATAACACTGAGCACTGGAGAAGACTGAAATGAAGTAAAGAACAGTCGTGACAGCAAATGCTATGTCATTAAGATTCACTTTGTGGGTGTAACATTTCTACTCATGAAAATTGCAAGTAATTAAAGTACTACTGATATCTTTTAACTATTTCTCACTGGGGGAGAGAGAAAGAAGTGGAAAAGGAAACAACAACAGCAGCTAGATGCAAATGTCTGCTGACAGATCTTTCACCCCACTGAGGATCAGATTCATTGAACAGTCTGGGCTGGAAGGGACACGAAAGATCATCTAGTCCTAGCCAGGGGAGCCTGTGGATGCTCCAACCCTGGCATCAAAGCCAGGTTGGATAAAGCCTTGAGCAACCTGGTCTAGTGAGAGATGCCCCTGCCCACAGCAAAGGGTTGGGACTAGATGATCTCCAGGGTCCAATTTCACCCCTTAACATTCTTGGATCCTATGATTAACCCCCTGCCATAGGCAGGGACACCTTCCCCTAGACCAGGTTGCTCAGAGCTCCATTGAACCTGGCCTTGAAAGGTTTGAATGACTAGAGCTCACAATAGCCACCTGTATGCACAGTGCTTGGAAAAGCAGCTCACCTTGGGTCATACATAGCAATGCAGAAATCTCACAGTCCTTTTAATTCTGATCCATCTGCAGCAACATCCAGAGCAGTAAGCATTGCTGCTGTAGAAACTATTTTAGAAGCCCCAAAATCCAGTAATTAGGCTGATATATAGGGCTTTATCAGGGAAAGCAGTAATCAAATATTTTAATATACTGGGACTCGCTTGGGGTCTTTAAACACTGTCGGAAATGATGACAGAGCTACAGGCAGTTTAAGAAATAAAGCAAGAACAAAACCTGCACAGCTTTCTTTTCAAGAGATTAATTTCCACTGGGAGTAGAAGCGCTGGGTTTGAGTTCTCCTAATCCTCTTGAGCCACTACATGCCTTTAATGAAGTGTGGACAAAGCCAGACAGAGCTTAAGAAGCACCAGAAAAGACTCTGTAAAACAGTTCCAAGTCCACAGAGGATGACACGTTTCTTGTTAGAATAAATAGGTTTAAAAATTCTGAAAAATTAATCAAATCTAAATGGGATTTACATTTGCCATGAGCAAAATGGCTAATGACTTTGGCTTGGCTACACAGTGACCAGGGCTAACCTTAACTAGAACTTGATGAAGTCTAATAACCCAGGATTTGCAACTATTGGATTCTCCTGGGACCAAAGCCAGCTAAGTAATATATTTCTAGGGAAGTGTGGATGAAAGAATGTTTGATACCAGTTGACTCTTACCACCTATGTGTGACACCATCTGGAAGCAGGCTGACAGCTTTGAGACAAAATAATCTTCAATACAAAGAAGAAAAGCTGTTAAGTGGTCTTAGTGTGTGTACTGAACAACATAAGAGGTTTGTTTAAAAACCTCACGGTGCTTTATTGTAAGATGAAACTGTATGAAAATCTATTGGAGGATGAGGCAAAAGTAATAACGTTTTACAGCTAGAGGTTGTTTTGGGTTTTTTCTGCATCAGAGCAAGTAGATGACATAATGTAAAAGCAGAATCGTGGGAGGAGGAGAATGCCACCAGTCCCATTTTTGGGCTAAATTGGCAGGGAAAACAGGCATTGTACTCCAGTGAGGTACCCTGTTACCCACTGGAATCCTGATACTGATCTGGAGTGTCTCAAAGACTTAGAGAACATCGAGGAACTCAGAACAAGATACACAGAATTTTGTGGGCCAGTTCCAAAGCACAACACCAACTTTGAGACCTCATAAGTAATAAGGCCTCAAATCCACACTACTAGAGCAGCATATATTTCCTCTCCAGGATCAAGATGCTTTTCTCTCTTCTACCACTCCACCAGATGAGTGAGAAAAAGAAGTCATGTTCAAGCTGAGTTGTTCCTCATTCCTCAAGAAATCAGTGAGACCCCTCCAAGACCACAGTGCTACTAAATGTTAGAGAGCACAGAGACTGGCCATAAATCTGCAAATCTTCTTCAAGTATGTTGTTATAAACCAAGCTCATCTGCAAGTAATTTCATTTAGTTATTTGAAAACAGCACAGAAGTGCTCTGCACAGCATTAGGTGTCTAAGGCCTATCACAAAAGCAATCAGATCACCCTGGAGACCAGCTGTGCATCAAGTAGATTGCTTTTATCTAAGTGATAAAAACCTTGTAGACTGTGAACAATCCTGGGCATAAAACCTAACATTTTTAATGAACAACATAAAAGATGAAGAGAATGAGCAGAAGAAATGGCAATTTAGTCAGAAGATGGGGAAAAGGAGCCTCCCTAACATGACATTTTATAGCACGTGGAGTTTGCAGTAAGCAGAATTTAGAGGGGGAAAACAGTATTTTTCTCCTCTAATTAATCCAGTTGGGGTATCTTGCAAATCAATCAGGGGTGTTTCAGCATCAGCAAACTGAACCCAAAGAACAAGTATTAACATATTTTGGACCCATTTCAGATCCAAGATAAGTCCTTGAAACTCCATTAATTTCAATGAAGATGCAAAATTGGCCTTTTTACTGTAATCTTCTACATCAACATGAAAGAAAAAGCATAAACCATTAAGCATTAAACTGCCTTTATATTTTATTTCTTTTATGAGGCTCCTAGCAGGACATTAACAGCAGATTATTCCTTTTGTGAGCCATCTAACAGGACATTAACGATGGAAGGGTGCCCAATAAATAAAATCATTGTTATCACTATTACTTAGAGTTGGCTTGTCAGTAGCAACCAATAAAATGTTAACATTTGGAAAGTCAGGAGCTACTTCAGCACTTTACACTTCTAACCATCCTCTTCGACAGCATTATTTTCAACACAACTAAAACTTCATTTCAGCATCTACATTTCTTTTTGCTTTCAGGTGCTGAAGATGCAGAGCAGAGATCCGAGCCTGCTGTGCAGGCACAGCCTAGTCCAGAATACCTACAAGTGGAAGGAAAATGAGGAGTTTAAATTCAGCCTGACAGAAATACAACTGCATGTGGACTTGGAAAACATCTGCACAAGTATTTCATGCCCTTCTCAGCACTGGCTGTTCATCTGTACTGCCTTCTACACTCATCCATCCTCATTCCTTACACACCACTGCACCATTTCACTAGGCTTTGCTTACAGGCAATTATAAGCACTTTGTAGTTTTTTATAAACAAAACCGAACAACCAAAAGTCAACTGAAAACTGGGAATCAAAGTCTCTTTAGTTTCTAGAGTGCTTCACCCAATACCAAAGGCTCTACTCTAGCTGTTTCAAAACAAGTAAATGATTTTCAAGAGCAAGAATTCCACATTAGAAACCAAATCCTATGTGGATATACACTTAAGTACACTCAAACACACCCCTTAGAGTTTAAGCTTTCTAGATTCAGGCTACAGCTCTGGGTTATGAAACATAAACATTGGTTTCTATTTTCTCTTTCACTTTCTTATATCCTTTAAGGCTGGCAAAATCCACAAGCTTGGCAATGCTCTACTAGCAGTTATATTTGAGCAGCCTAACTGGATTCAGAGGCTGCACAGAAACATGAGAAGCATATTTTGGCTGCAGAAACACACAACATCTGTCTTGGTTTCAAAGTTCTGGAAAACACCTATCAGTCCTGATATAGCACTACTGTGCTATTAGTCTACCTCTAAAACTGGCTGAACTTCTTGCTATAGGAAGGCACGTTTCTTTTTTGGAAAACCTTGGCATCTGATGCATTTTAAAGCTCAGAAAGGACTCCAAGCAAAATGTTTAAACAAAACACCACACTACTACTACTTGACCTTCCCTTTTCCTTCTCCCTCTTTTTTTTTTTTTTTTTATACCTTATTGTCCTATCCTTGTCTCTTCCATTTCAGAGTAAATTTTCTTGCTAACAAAAAGTACTGCAGGTCTGGCTTCTTCCCATGGCAGAAGAATTGTTTTAGCAGGTCTTCAAAAATGCCTTTTGATAGGATTAGTCCTAATAAAGTATACTAACCTCTGAGTTCTTGTAGAGCAAGCCCTCCTTCGGTATACAGCCAAGCAAGTTTCCCAAGAACTCTCTCAGATCAGTTTTCACTCTGCAGACAAAGTTATTTTTGAGAAAACAGCTCAGATTTCCATGTACAACTGCTTTTTTGCTGCCAAAGACAATTAAAAATAATGGAATATAATAATCCTAAGAGTGCTACCAAACAGCAGACAGGGAAGAGAACCAGATCTCCTGCTACCACCCAGGGCAGGACACACTGTACTTGGAACAGCCAAGGCCTCCTTCAGCCAACAAGTCCAATTCCTTCCACAAGGCAACAGAGCATCTTGTGGTGCCTCTTTACCTCAGGCACAACAGAGGGAACTCACTGGATCACTGAGCAGTTTCAGGAGAAGCCTCACAGAGCACCAGGCATGTCAGGCATATGGCAAAAGGCCATCAGAAAGAGCAGCAGATGCCCCACAGCCTACTGCATCTGACCTGGTAGCAAGGGGATGACATGGCCCAGCAAGAGGAATTCATAAAACAACTTACAGCCATACAGAAATGCAACTTGGTTTTGTTTGCTTTGTTTCCATCACCCTCCCCACCTTGTTCTTTACCTCTCCATATTTATATAAAGGGTTCTTTAGTGTCCTTGCTTATATGGACACCTTCAACATGAAGGTACAGAGCCAACAGTTGACTCATGGCTTAAGAAAGCAAAAATACTTGATGACTTTCACTTGTGTTTACTACAGACATAAGGACATATAACAGCAATGCCAAATGCCTTCATGTTTTCCCTCCTACCTTAAGAGCTCATGCTTATATTCTGTCTCTTTTTGTATAAACTATGTCACAGTCCATAGAAACAGAGCTTTTGATCCAAGTGACTTCTAAAAGACTTCTAATGGCCTCAACAAACTGGAGGGATGAAAGGGGCAATGAAGGGAGGCATATTTTCTACATGTAGTATCCAAAATCTGTGTCTATAGGTATGTGCCCTCTCCTCTGCATTAAGTGTGCCAGTGGGGCTGGTCCTGGAGAACTGTCTTGCCATCACACCTCCTCCTGGCAGAGCAGTGGTGTATCTCTGCACCTACACGTACAGCACAGTGGGGAACTCTGGAATGGGATGCTCTCTTATGCTCCTGGACACACAATACTGAGCCAGGACATGTAGGCAGATTCCTGGGTGATGAGTTTCCATTGCTCAGTTAGGCA
Source organism: Acanthisitta chloris (assembly GCF_000695815.1). Classification (NCBI taxonomy): domain Eukaryota; kingdom Metazoa; phylum Chordata; class Aves; order Passeriformes; family Acanthisittidae; genus Acanthisitta; species Acanthisitta chloris. The sequence continues at coordinate 173,595 of NW_008686482.1, forward strand.
CAGGTGAGAGGCAGCCTGCAGAGGGGAGCAAGTCCTCAAACCTTTTTAACCAGATACTGATTATTGCCATTGATCAGCAATAAACACAAACCTCTGCAATGCTGGAAAGCTAAAGGAGAACTACTGTGCCAGAGAAGGCACAGACAGACTCTGGAAAATATGAAAAGGCACACGTTAATTATCTTGATGCCTGGTTGTGCCTGTGGCTGCAGAGGAGCAGGACAGGGATATGGGATACAGGTACTAGTGTCCCAGAAAACACCCATCATAGACAGATCTGGTGTCAAGACCCTGATGTTGCATGCAGACTCCTTGCCCATCTATGGCTCCATAAATCTAGAACACAGTGCTGGTCAGGATGTTTTGGATGGCAACAAGCCCAGAGACCAGTGGAGACAGACAGCTTCAAAACCTCCATGAGTCAGTGACCTTGACATACCTACTAGCACTCAGCTATTAAGCCATGAAGTATTAAGAATCACACATGGAAAGCTTCCAGAGTCTGATGCTGTCCAGAAATGTTTGTGCTGCTTCTCCATGTCTCTTCAGTTCATAATAGATCCCACACCCAAAAGGAAAAGTCTACCATAGACAGGCCACATTCTGGCTGATTTCCTGGTCTTAAAGATGCTGCAAATACGTGTCAAGCACAGTGGTGTCTGTTTCCTGGTTAGCAAGCTATGCTCTCCAAGTGCTAGAAAGCAGATGAAATGTAGTTGTTTTTCACAGCAATCACAGGTTTGCCACAGTTATGACAAACAGAAGGCACAAACAGTTCTGAACACAGCAGATGAATAGCTAGTTACATACAGGCTGCTAACAAATCATCATGGACACTTACAGTGAAAAGTGCTTTTACTAGGTTTGAGGCAATCTACAAGCTCCTTCTCCTATCAGCATTTTTCACCAGCTTTGCTTATTGTTCCATTTCCATAATTCTTTAGATCCTATTTGTCACCATTTTTGCTGGATCCTCACTATTCAGCAGAAATCTGCCTTCCAAAGAAAGTCACTGCTCTCAAACACTAGATTGATACTCCAGAGCAGAATGAACCATTTAATCTGATCATGTGGCTCCTTCCTGATCATTAAATACATTTTCCTTTCAGACTTTATTAATAATAATTCCTCTCTTTTATAGTTTTTATTTGTGGATAATTTACAAGTGATTATGATAATTTGACAGCCAAAATTCAAGATGTGTTTTAGGAATCTGATAGTGTCTTTGCAAACTGAATCATGCTCAAGCTAACACAAAGCAACAAATACAAAGATGTTGTTTACTGTCCTTCTCCTCTACCCTGCAGCAAAGGCAGGCTGGGTGCTATGCTCTTAAAAATATGATGGTATTCAAAGCTCTCAGAGATGCAAACTAACATGCAGGCCAGTTAAAGACTTTGAGAGTGTGATTTTCACAGCACAGAAAAGAGTCACCATCAAGAACCTGGTTACAACTACGACAATAGTCAACAACTTACCCTACAGGCCTTTCCTGCTAACTTTTAAGAAGAAATTCCCTCAATGTAGCTTGAAGAAGACAAGTCATAGCATGGATTATCTCAGCTGGGCCCTGCAGCATGCTTAGCATGCTCACACTCAGGGGACAAGTAGGTCCTTTGTCACAGCTTCAAGAAGTGAAGCCAGTTCCTTCTGGTTGAACCAATTCACACCTTTTTGGTTAGTCTGTGTCCAAGTTTCTGTTTTAAAGGAGTAACACCTCAGTTTAAATCTCCTTTGGGAAAAACTGTAGTTTGTCTACAGCAACAACAAATCTTTCTTGCCAGAGAAAGAAGACTGAAGCTAAGGAAGTTACATCATTGTCACTTTGCTCTACTGGTTAACAATATTAACCCTATGGTTTAAAATTGCTCACATCAAAAAATAACAATCATTGTTTCCCATGGGAAGCTCTTCTGATGAAATTATAATGAAGTTCAATTACATTTTCATGGATTAATGGATTTTAATTCTTTATGGGTGAACTAGTTCTCTTGGAATTCAACTAGAAAACTATGCTGTTGTTGAATTTTATTAATGCTTAAAGCAATAAGAGACTTTAGAACTATACATTTCTGTGCCTGGAAAAACTCACATCGGTGCAATTAGCAAAAGTCACAAATGTGTAATGCAGGGAAAAAAAAAGGGAAAAAAGATATATGCTTTCTCAGTCAAGGATGAGTGGTGCCTACGTTCTTAGAAGTATCAACTGTCTTATGCCCAATCAAAATAATAATTCATTTACATTGCTGAAAGTCCTTTTCCATCTACAGATTTTAAAGCAACATTAGTAAGAGTTAGGTTTGCTTCACATGAAGAGTTAGGGTTGTGTGAGCCTTCCAACACTCCAGCTTTGTGCTCTTAGATCTGCAATCACATACCCTTTCTTCTGTAGTGGAAACAGATGCTTTATTTACAGGCTGAAAGATCCTCAAAGCCAACCCTACACTGAAAACCAACTACTGGGTAAAGATCAGCAAGACTAAAACATCCAAAGTAGGACTATTCTTCAGTTAACACATTTCTTCAGGCTAATTCCAGCAAGAGCTCTTCCCTACTCATCCTTCTGTGGCAGAAAACTCCAGCACTGGCCCATTCCCCGAGAACAGGCTCTTCTGAGCTTGGTATTTCTTCCTGGAAGCTCAGCTCCCAAAGCCTCACACTACAAACAGTTACTCATCTGCTTATTTAATGAAATCATTCCCAGTCACAACATTGGGGTTGTCTGTTAAGCTTCTCTGCCCAGAAAAAAAATAAATAATCAAGGCTGAGGACAAAAGTGGGGTTTTTGGTGAAATTGCACACTTTGAATTTGAACAGATGTATTAAAACAAATAAACAAACTAATCAGCATCCTTAAAGCGAATAGACATCTTTGAGGTGTTATTTTAGTCAAGGGAACTAGTTTGTTCTCATTTCTATTCTACCACCTGTACTCATTAATCTGAGAGAATCCTTATGACAAGCACACTAAGGAAACATTTAAAACCAGTAAAACAACTGTTTTGGAGACTGCACTTTTAGGTATCTCGAGTTAGGCATGAAAAAACCTGGACTCTGCTGAGCCAGCTTCAGACAACCACATCCTGCTCTGATCTACGTGTCTAGACTTCCTTCAGTCAAGTGAAAGAAACAGACAGTTCAGGACTGGAATCCTGGCATGCAAATATAAACACAATCCTGTGTTCATTGAGCACACAGAAAATCCAATCTCTGCCTCCACTCCAGGGAAACACAAAGCAGAACCCTAATTCAGGCAAGATCAATCTCCCAGTTAGCCCTTGCACAGATTTCTCTTTTTAGTTCACACACATCCAGCTGAAATGCCCAAGCATTCAGCATTTCTCAAAAGGCCTTAAGAGTATATCAAGCTAGAAATTAGCCCAAAGTGAAGCATTTGAACAGATGTAATCAATTACTATCTGTGAAAAGTGTTGACTTAGCTTTAGAGTGGAATATATACTGGACCATTCCTGATTTAGACTCAGATCAGACTTTTGCCTGTTGAGGTTTAGGCTGTTCAGGTTATTTCACTCATTTTTCCATTTTGCTGTAGCTGGCTTGATGCTCTCTTGTAGTTAGAGCTTGATACAGAATTTCTTTAAAACTACACGTGATCAGAAGGAACTCACTGCTTTAAGTTATTGTGCATCCAATGTCACAGAAGAAATTCACCACTTCCAGTTGCTGTACATCCAATATCCCAGAAGATGCACAACAAGACCCAATGTAGAAAATCATGTAGCAACTTGCACCATCTCTATTTTTTAATTAAGGTTTAATTCTTTAACACTTCCTCCTAGATCAGGTTTATTTTCAAGAAAAACTTTTCTTACAATTTGAAGTTTGAATTTGTTCATTGCTGATGAAGTGAAGGCTAATTCACCCAAACTCATTTCTTTTGATGGTCAGTTTCATGCTCTCTCTCTTTCATACAAGTTTTGCAATCATTTATGTGGAATTTATAGGTATGAACCAAGCACCTGCACTTTTGATACTTACATAATTCCTAAACTTCCCCTAAATTGTGCAAAGCACTGAATTAAGAGTCCAGAAAAGAATAGATCCTCTGCATAACTGACTCCTGACTTTTGCTTAGTCAGTCTTTAGAGGGTTTGAGGAGAGTTAGTATTTGTTCCCAGCACAAACTTCCTTTTAAAAACCTCCGATTTCCATTTCTCAAAATTCCTTGCAAGTTAATTTCAGAGAAATTAATGAGCACAAATACCCTCTAACATATTCATCTTTGCTACCTTATTTAAAACAATATCTACAGAATATTTAAAAAATGAAGCATTAAATTCCATAATAATCCACTTCACTGCATGGTGTATGTATGATACATATATGGAGATTTAACTAAGGAAAGCAACTATGTTATGTCCATCTCTGCTCTCGAGGAAATGGAATGAAACAGGTCAGCCAAGCTCTGCTAGCTGCAATGACAGACAAGAAATACTTCCCCTCATTTGATCTTGCAATTGTTGTCACAGTGCAAGAGTGTAGTGAGATATATTTCAATAATCACAAAGTTTCCCAAGCACCCACAGCCTCTGTCTTCCACACACAATGCAAGAAACAACACATACACCACAAAATCATCTATGTGGCAGTGTTTTCTTTCCCTGCCTTTCCCCCAAACGTCCTGGAGCTATTAGCTTTGCAAACTAAAATCCTGCATTAAAAACATTCTCAAGGCAGACAAGTGTTGACTTCCTCCCCCCTTAAGAACAAAATGTCATTGAGAAAGTCTGGTGAACACTGAGCCCAGGACCTGAGCCTGAGAAAGGTCAAGTCTGTTCTAAATGCAGAGCCAATGATGCTGCAAATAGTACAAAAATCCACATCCTCTGCTCTCCCACTCCCAATATAGACCCTGAATTATTTAGATAAGCTTTTTGGGACAAAGGTTAATGAGTCTTTAGGTCACAAACCAGTAGTAATCAGCATTATGAAATTAAACAGCTATTCTTTTTGTTGGGCTCCCAACTTTTTCCCCCAAGGAAAAGAAAATAAATGTTAATCCAAACTAGAAACAAAAAAAGCCTTATGAGAATATTTATCCTAAGCATGAATGCCATACCCACACCATACTGTCCCTTTAGAATCACACACCTTCTTATCAGATACATGTCTATTTGATTTTTCCAAACTATAATCAAGATGTTTGTTATATGCTCACAAAAGTCTTCTCCTGCCTCAAAAAACAGCTTTGCAACTAGAATGAAAAGATAATGCTTGTAATGGAAGAGAAGTTATGTGATGAAAACACGCACCGAAAATAAATTGACTACTTATGTCTGTAAGTCTGAAATTAAGTAGCAAAACAGTAACTACAAGAGTTCAGAATTCAGGGCAGTAAGTGTATTAATGACCAGCACAATTAACAGACATGTTCTTCACTGAATTTAGGTAATGCTTCAGATCTGCTGAGATCATTTGCTAAATGCCTACATCACAAACACTTGTAGGCTTTTTTCCTCACTGTTCTACAGCATTAAATTACATATTAGAGGGAATGGGAGAGCATGAGATTTATTAGAGGCCTGGGAGCCCTAACTGTGCACTTCCCTGCTCTTACTCAGATCACAGTGAAAAGGAAACATCTTCCTCCACAAAAACCTTTCTGTGGAACTACAAGGACAATAATCTTAGAATAAATCCTGTCAGATGTTAACTAGAACACTATGAATTTATAACACAGACTCTGTTAGGCAGCTAGCTATTAGCTCAGAACACTGGGTTATAGTGATACAAAGTTTAACCGCTCATACTTCAAATTAGGCCTGGAAAGTTTGAAACCTTCTGCCTGGGTTCCTCTAGATACAGCACTACTGCTACAGGACCAGCCCCAAAACCTCCAGTTACAAAATTCTATCTTCAGTGCTTATAAACCTTTTCTAGACTATCCATTTTAGTTCATGTTTTCCAGGTACTTGCCCTTTTTAATTCTGTTTCAAATAATAAGATTGGGGGGGGGGGGCCCCAACCCAACCAAGCAAACCAAGAGAAGAGACAAGGTAGCACACCCTCTGGATCAGGAGCCATGGGCCTAGAGCTGCCATGCTTGTATTGGTGTTCCACTGGTCTCTTGAGCATCTCTTGCCCTCCAAACTGAATGTTCAATCTGACCTTGCACAGCTGCATTCATGACTGCATATTGAAGATGGCTTTATAATTCATAGCAGTAGATAACTTCATAACCAGCCCTGTAGAAGAGACTTGTCTATTCTTCTTCCTCTTATCACTATTCTGTTAATAAATGGTATTAATTTCCAAATTAACAAGTCTGTTCAGAGATGCATTAACATCTTCAAATGGCTTTATAATCTACCCTGGACATTATGGCTGTGCCTTGGACACATTACATCTGCTGCTTCTATCTTCTCTTCTCTCCATTGTGTGCAAGGAAAACGTGCATGAATGATGGCCATGAAATATATGTTAAAAAAAAGCCATGAAACATTTGGATGTCTTGTAAAATGCTAAAGATACTCATTCTGATTTCACATGAACTACTGCAAGGCAGGAGAAACTCCAGCCAGGTTACCTCATTACAACAAGTTGCATAGAACCAGCATCCAATCCTGAATGCCTCTAACTCTTGTAGATATAAAAGTTCAGGAAATATCAAACTGCTGGAAATGCACAACAGATTTTGTTGTGTATTTTAATAGCAACCTCTGGGATTAGAAGCACTGAAGTATCAAACATTCAAATACTTTCTTTGCCCCTTTGCATCTTCTGATCAACTCTCATCCCTGAATTGTGAAGTCTCGTGGAAGCACTGTAATTAGCATGCTTCCTTCCTTTCTGGAACCATGCTGACTTTTTAAAGGGAAGTGTAAGACATTCTTCCACTTACAATCGAATGTAAATTGTATAATTTATTAATTATTTCAGTAGCACTTGATATTTATTTTAATTAATCTGTAAGTCAGCCATGAACACTGGGGAGTAACAGCAGGACATCAGAAGCAGCAAAAGTTGTTTTTTTGCCTGAGAGCATTTTTAATGGAAAAAAAAAGATAATGCACTTTTTAAAAAAAAAGTACAATAAATAAAGTTTGATGATATTAAACCATGTACAATGCAGCTTTCCAAACAAAAGAGAAAGCTTCTGAATGGGATACCTATATGAGCAGGCCAAGAAAGAAAAACTGACAAGTCCCACTTCATCTCAGAGCTCTGCAGGGCACATCAGGATCAGCAGCCTCTGCTGGGACGGCATTAGGAAGTTAGATTAAACTCTCAGAATCCTAGAAGCATCAAGGTTGGAGGAGACCTCTAAGATGATCATTAACCTATTACTCCACTGTAAACCCTAAACCATATCTTCCAGCACCAGGTCCAGACACCTCTTAAACACTTCTAGGGATGGTGACTTCACTGCCTCCCTGGGCAACCTATTCCAGTGCCTAAACACCCTAACAGTGAAGAAACTTTTCCCTAATATCTTCTCTGACTCTCCCTTGTCTCAGCTCATGACCATTCCCTCTAGTCCTATCACTGCAGGCATAGCAGCAGAGACCATCCCACACCTCTCTACAACCCCCTTTCTTGCAGCTGTAGAGATTATGAGTTCACCTCTGTCTTCCCCTTCTCAAGAATAAAAGCTTCTTCAGGCTGTGGCTGGAGATAGAAAACTCTCCACAGCACCCAGCAAAGGTCCTGGGCTGTGTCCTTGCCCAGGCAAACTACCTCCTTCCTCTTTTCTCTATAGCCAAGGGACAAACCACACACACATGCCAGAGACTTGGTTTTTGGAGCCAGGCCTCAATCAGAGCTCACAGCTCATATGCAGAGCTGTAACACACCTCCCTGAACATGAGAACTCCTGCTGAGCATCAGGCAGTAATCCTTTCCATGCCTTGGGTGATTGTATGAGGAGCAGATGATGGTAGTCATCAACAAAGGGACCTACAGCCTCCTCTCTCCATCTCACATCATGCACTGCTGCAGCAAGGCACAGCAACAAGGTCTTTGTCTATTCCAGGATTTCAGAGCTGAACTACTGACCAACTTTTTCCAGGACACTAATGACTTCAAGTGGCTATAGGAGTGCACACTATGTTTTGTTTTGGCTTTGTTTGTTAAACTAGTAACCATTTTTCATAGTCAAGCAGAGCTTCAGCAACCTGATATTCTGCTGAATCTTTTATTACAACTGCAAAATGGGAATTACTTTGGCCCTTCAAAACACCAAGTACAAGATTCTCAACTTTTAACTACCTAAGCACATGAATCATTTCTTACTAAAATGCTATGGGTTTTACATGAACATGGGCCAGTATTAGCTGCTTTATTTATTTGCATTTGGCCTCTACAGATACCAGATGTATATCAACATAAAGGTCATTTCTGGGAAAACACAGGACCTCTTTTCTTAAAGAAATCAGTATCAGACTAAAATAGCAAACAGACTTGTCTAAAAATAGTGTGGATTCCAATGTTTTGGTTTTTCTAAGATAATAATAAATCTGCTTAAATGTTTTGGCTGTTCATGACCCTAAATAAATCACTCAATGTTGTGTTTCATTTTTCTTCATCCATCAAATTGCAGCTGGAATAGAAAGACAAAGAAAAGAGAAGAAGCAATTTTGGCATGACTTTTGTGCCAGAATCATTCAGGAACACACTTGGCCCATAGCATGGATAGGATCAGCTCTGTGCTTGCTTAGAACTCAGTCTCCTCACCACTGAGCCCTGTACACACTGCAGAGCAGCCCCATCCCCATTGCTACCCCTCAGGCAGGAGGTAGCAGTTCCCTCAGGCCTTTCACATCTGTGTCCCACTGGGGAAAGGCTCAACACTAGAGTCTAGGTGTACTTATATTGCAATACAACTCACAGGTGAGAGCTCCATGGCACACAGCAGTTAGGCAGCTAGAAGAGTTCCTTGTTTCCTGACCTTGGCCTAATAGTAGCTAATGGTTTTTTAGGCAGGAACTATATCTCAACACTTCAAACATTTCACACAGCTTCAGATACAAAGTATTTCCACCTCTCAAGGAGCTCCATCCCTCCAAAACAGCAGAACTATTTCAGGGCTCTTGATTGCCTACACCATGTTAAGAACTGGGTTACCTACAACTGTATCAGCAGAGAATGCCCTTACTACATCTGGGAACTTCCCAGATGCAAAATATACACCTGTTTGGTATACAGCACAGTCAGTCATCTGGTAGAAATCTTAACTTTGATGCACTAAAGAAAAACTGAGCTTTTTGGCCGGAAAGAATTCCTAAAGCTCTGCAGTATTAGCACACTAGAAGGGGCAAAAAGCTTCGATGTAATTACTACCAGTAGGTGGTATGCATTAACTACTATTTTCAAGCCAGCAGGTTATTCAGCAGCTTTAGAAACAATAAAACCCTCAAGACTTGAGAGAAAAAAATAAAATTTTTTAAAATCATTAACTAATCTTAGGCAATCCTGATAAATTGCAATTATAAGCAGGCGTTCATGCTGGGAACAATTAGCAACATACCTCAACATTATTGAATGTCAATGAAGTCAAGAATACTCTTCATGGAAGAACAATACAGAGGAGGTGGCCAAGTTGTATTTAAAAGAAGGCACAAGCAATTTTGTTAATTGCAGGGGAAAATGCCAGCTAGGAACAGGATGGGCTCACAGATTGTAGCATTCCTTTAAAACCAGGAACTAACAAAACTGAAGGGCAAAAACTTTTTGCTAAAGATGAAGAGAGGATAAAGTGCTTGCTGGCCAGTTTTTAAGCACTTCCTGATAATAAGTTATTGTTATTCTAAATCAGATCTCTAGTCAATGAGTATTTTGAGTACTGTTATTACAAGAATCTTCTAAGACTGTAAAGTGTTCATCTAAGGGAATCATTAACATAAAATGCACATCTAAGAAGTGGTAGGATGAGTACAAAATACAACTCTCACTGCAATACGGACAGATAAACAAGGAATTCTGCTCAGTACAGCACCACTGGTACTTTTGGACAGTTGTTTCCCTACTTTTAATAACATGAACCCCAAACAGCTTAAAAAATTCTCACTGCCAAACTTCTACAATGGAAAAAGTGTTTTCTGACTTGACTAAGGCAGAAAGGGTGCAGTTAGAATGCCAAAGGCAGACAGCAATGACTGCATTTCTTTAAAAAAATGCAGGAGAAATTGAACCATCAGCAGTATTCCTACAGCCACTCAATGTATCAAGATCATTCATCAAAAATCCTACTTCAACAGGTGCTCAGAGTAGCCAAAATATAGCATTAAAATATTTATATTGATTCATATTGTATTAAATGTATTGGCAGAAATATCACACAGGAAACCTGCTCACCCCATTTCTCACCCCTCACATACTTCCATAGAGTTATTTACAAACACCTCAAATTCTAGTATATTAATGGTATTCCCATGAGTATGGAAGGTAGGCATGACACAACTTAAAACAGGTGTAAAGGGAAAATTGGGTGAACTCATTTGTTTAGTGTATAGGAAGAGTATTATACTCTTACAATGCACAAACTGGAAATGAATAAACACTATTTATCTGCATTTCTAACATCAGCAACACCACAACTACAAATTCAAGCTCTGTACATATATGCATTATGAGAAAGAGAGAAATTTCAGTCATAGAGAAACAAAATAACACTGACTTAAGGTTTAATTCTCTGCCATGGAGAAACCTTGAGGATGTTTGTCTTCACTCCTAAACTAGGATAATTCAGCTTTACTGACAAAGTGTCCCTGCTCATAAACCATTTACTTTAGCAGAAAGCTCAGAGACCATCCTGTCCTCATTGTGCCTATTCAAAAGAACTTTGGGACTAACATAGTTGGATTAATGGCAGATATAAGTCATTATGAACAGCTGAAACAAGGCCTTTTGCAGAAAAGCTTAGAGCACAACATTTTCTGGTTATATAAAACAGCTTCTTATAGCTTGGGCACTTCTGTAACAGCACACAGGGCATAGTTAAGTTGTGTACACAACACAAGTTTAATGTCTTCAACTTACACATAACTAACTGGATATCTTCCTTTGAAAAAAGTCTGAGTCAATAAGCTCAGGCACAAAAACATTAACCTCAACTCTGTCACACAGAATGTCATTAACTTGAATGCTTCCATACATTCCAGTGGGTTTCTTTGTTTTCCTGATCAGGGAATGGGAAAGAATTTTGTTGTTTTTACTGTGTTGTTTCTTTAGGGCTTTTTTTTTTTTAAAATATCTGGACATTTCAAATAATTACCTGTATTACAAATCTAAACTATGCACACACAGCAAACCAGTAATGCTTGTTGGATTCAATCTGACCTCCATGCACACATGGATTGGTTTTACTGGAAGGTTGTACACAGCCTCTGTTACATAACCACAAAAAGTTCCTGAAGAGGCTGCACAACTCAAAGGGAAAGCTGGAGCCGTGTGAACAATGATCACAACTTCACACAACCTGGAAAGTAAGAGCAAATCACTTAAGACACCGAGAGATACCAAACACTTCCATTTTCTGACACTAGCACTCGAGGGGACCCAAAAATATCTAAGTAAAATACAAACAGAGCAACAAATAAAAAAGCCTCAAAGAAAGTAATTTCTCATCTGCAGGGCAAGACACTAAACAGAAAGGCTTGGAACCAACCTGCACCCCGAGGGTGTTGTTCTGAAAGGCTGAAACTTTTCCAAAATCCTTTCTCATGCAGAATCGCTGGCTGGAACAAACCTCCAGATCCTCAAGAAAGCTTCTAGCCTCCAAAACACTACTGCAGCCCCTTTTTGCAGCAGAGTTTTCTGCTCTTCAGCACCCTGCTCTCCAGTCTTCTAACTACTACTGCTCAGTCCTCTGCCCCCTTTTTCACACCAGCCAGCACTTCACTCAAACTCCCCTCACCTGTGCACGCTCAATCATTCTCTGGGAGGGACAATCTTCCCTTGCCCTTCAGAGCCTTTCGAGCTGAAAGAGATCAACAGGCACCTCCTCCCCTCTCTAGCCACACTGAGTTAGACAAATCTCACCTGCAGCTGATTAACAAACTCACTAAACAGTTCTGCAATCCAAGGAAAGAAAGAAGTAAAGAGATTGGAACAAACACCAGTACTTTTGTGACCTTTCATTGGTGTTGAATTTGAGGAATTAAAAAACCAAAATCTAGAGAAAGCATGAAAAAAAAATCTCCCACAGTAAAAATCTGACAAGCTTTTGTAGCATCCAAGGGGTTCAATTAGCATATGCTTGCACTTCAGAAGACTCATTAATACTTGGCTGCCCTTAGAAATAGCTATAGTTTCAGACAGCAGACTTGCACAAAACAGTACTCAACACAGTGTGTGTGGTATAAAGAATGGCAGAAATTAGCACGTGTTTAAAATGTGCATCTGCTATATGCCCTTCATCATAAACAAGCATGCACACACCTTCAGGCACTGCACTGACTACTACTCTTTGTGATAATCAACGCATTACAGATCCAGAAGAACTTCGAGAACAGCACACAGGCATTGCAAAACACAGGACTGGAAGCTACTTCACTTTTTCAATTCTGAAACAATAGTCCTGGTTTATCCCTTTATTAGAAAGTTGATGTTCTGCTCTGGTCTGTCTTAATCACTGAGGCTTTAAACAACTCTGTTTGCCCTTGGTGCATTGGTGGTGGGAGGGAAGAGCTTTAACTTCAGCACTGAGCATACATTTTACCTAGGGTATATGAATCAAACAAGCAGATTAAGATCAGGTGATGTTTGTGTTGCCTAGGGAGCCACATCAAGATTCTGAGGCCAGGGTCAAACTAAGGCACAGATATGCCAAGCTGGTGTCTGCTGAAGTCCCGCCTGTGATTTTATGGTAAGATCTTTTAAATAATAAACTGAATTACTTCTCCAATCCATATCCCATCTTGGTGAACCCTTGAGAGTAAACAAGGACTTGCATGGTCTGGGAGGAGTTACCTCTTTCATGTGTAGTTTCTGAAGTCTTAAACTGATCTTGAAATCGTGACTTTTATCATAAAATTTAATCACTTTTGGAAAACACATTTTATAATAAAGACGGTTTAGACTGTAGCAATGTGAAAACATTAAATCCTTATCATGGCAGGAGTTAAGGATTGAAGTGTTGGTGCAATGAGAAGCAACATCTAAAAATGGCCCTTACTTCCCCAGTATATCCTTATCTCAGCAAGTCCTATCTGTTTACTCTCCTAACAAATACATTTTTACTGTGGCAGCTTTCACCCTCTAGAGCTAGGACAGGCATAGAGAGGCAGGCTGGATCCAGCCATGCATCAGCCACATGTCAGCCAGTTCTAAATGCAGAATCTTCTGTGCACTGAAGCACAAGTACCAGTTTGGATTTTTCAGACTAAGGCTGACTTTGCAGTTCTGGAAGGCAATAAAAACTGCTTGACTTGTAAACTGAGCAGATTTGGTCTGGATGTCACTGAGAAAAAATAAATGTAGTGCTCTCAGCATGTCAGCTTGACAGGGTCACTTTGCTTTTCTGACCACAATTCTACTTTAAGACTAACCTTTCAGCAGCTGCTCAGTTTCAGTCATCAATCCTACTACTGTTGAAAAGCAGTGGTAAAAACACCCATTGACTTCAACAGAAACAGGATGAGGCTCTTGATAGCACTTATCTTATAAATGATAGTCTTATGACACACAAAGTGAACATAAAAAATCTCAGAGTGATTTAGACAGGCAGCAAATATCCCCGTTGACCCAGCTCGGATCACTAGAGACCTACAGTCATTTGTTTTCTGTTCAACAAACAGAAGGGTTTATGATTATTTTTTCATAAACCAAGCCAAGCATACGATAGAAAACAAAACCTACTCTATCTCCGATGGAATCTGAACTTCAGTTTTGTAATGATGTAGAAAATCTTGGACACTTATCCATATCTAGAAGGCAAGCATAGCCCCCTGACTAAGGCAGTTTTTGAAACCACAGTAGTTTCCTAGATGCCCCATGGTCCTCTCAGATGAAAATCCACTTTTGCTAGCTATGATGCACAATAAGCAGATAATTGCAAGTGAGAGTCATGGTTTTCCTTGTGACTTGATAATTTCTGCAACAGCATTGTTGGTTTCTCAGGATGCACAAAGGGCAATGAATGCTTAATTGCAAATGTGTTTGGATGTGCCACCCGTGCTCCCGGGGCTACTCCTCTAAGTTAGCTCACACAGCCACAATAGGCTTTGCTTACCCATCTCAAGACTACTCCCCTCCGGATCTCCAGTTGAGCCCTTTAACTGCAGCAGCAATATTATAATGCAAATCACCAAGTTGCAGGACCATTAAAATTCTCCTATTTCATTGCCCTCTGGGCAACAATTGATTCTGAGACACCAACAGACCTCCAAAGGGAAACAGAACAAAAGGACAAGCAAAAACACATAATCCATTCTTATGCAAGTTTCAAAATCAAAATTCATTACCTTCACTGCAGCATTTTTGTCACAAAAAGTTGATCCCAGCAGAGCATGCTAAAATGGATGTATTTTCCCTGTTGGGTTTCTCTGCTCTTGCAAATCCAGTCAGTGATATGTTTGGTTCATGACTTCTAGTATATCTTTTTCAAATTGTTTAGCTCTACCAGCAACAGAGAGATTCTTCCCACCCCACACACTGAGCTGTCATCACTCTATCAAAGGCACCGAGCAGTTGAGTTTCTATACACTAATTAAAGCTTCATATAGAACCTGAGCTAATTAAAAACTCAACAAACTAATTCAGAAACAAACTGGCTGCAATGGGTATTTCCATGATGAAGATACCTGCTGCTGAATGTGTTTCTATTCTTCTTTTCCCCTCCTGCTTCTTTCAGCAGCAGTCAACAGCTGTGGGCACACGAAGCATCTAAAACAATTCAAGATTCAGATGTTAAACCCTGAGGTATTTTTAACTCACAAGTCATAAACCCCATTAGTGTCTCTACAATATGCTCTGTAGTGGTGTATACCTGGGGCTTGTTTCTATTCCTCAATTCCACAATCCTACAGCTACCTTTGATTACTTTTTTACTACTATTATCCCCACTATATGCATGAGAATAAAATCATTTATAAATTTCTCATGAGAGCCTATGTGCAAGAACTTCTTGCAGTCAAATAAAGTCTAAAGAATAGCTCAGGAATAAATTTACACATTGCCCTCAAGGAAAAAAAACCCAAAACAGAACCAATAAAACACAACCCAAACCCAAAAGCCTCCCGTGAACATGCTGTGTTTTCCACTTTTCATTTATATGCCAGAAAGGTGCAAGAAAAGTGGTTTTCAGTATGTTGCAGCTCAATAAGTTTTAAAGAAAATAGGTCCTTTTTGGGTTTTAGCAACAAGATGCACTTTTGCCATGGTACTATCAAGTCCAATTTGAGTCAGACCAGCTCCTACTAGATTTCAGACCAAGAAAAATATCCCATGGCTTTTGTTTTAATTCCAAATGCTTCTAAATGAGTAACTCTAGCCCTGAAATGCATTATCTAAGGCACCAAGTAAAACAAACCCCTTGGTGAGAACCTCAGAGTAATACTGGCCATACTCAACTGTAACAATTTCCATTGCCTGGAGATAAACTCAAAAGGTACATAAACAATATCATTATTAGTAGTAATTTGGATTATATAAATCACTTCAGAGTCTTAGCTTTTATCTAGATACAAAACATAACCAAAATAACTACTTGTTAGCATTTTTATCTGCAGTAGAACTCTATGTCTGAACTCTTATCTTAGACTATAAGCACCTTATTCTAATGAAACTACACTTAGTAAAACAATAAGTAACATTAAATGAAAATATGATGCATTTAACTAGAAAAACTCACTATAAAAATTTGAACCAAATCATAAGCTTCAGTTATTATATATATATATATATATAGGCTTTATTAAGTGCTAGTTTTCCAAGGGCAGTTCTGAGAGCCTCTGGAGTGTTCTCCCTAGGATGACACACTACAATACACTAATAAATAACTCTAATTATACTCTACTAGCAAAATCTCCGGGACTATTTTATAGGAACACAAGCCTCTTAGAGAATGTAAGCGAAATCACATAGAGTATTATGAATTGACTGTTCTGGCTGACAGAGTTTGGAGTGCTCAGCAGCTTTTCCTATGGATTACATCTTGCAATAACAATACCTTAAGGAACTTCCAAGGTCTTTTGAAAATGATGGGGTTTTGGCTCAATCATAACTGCAGTGGGATTGAATTTAAGAGGACATTCAGCAGAGTTTACCAACAAATAATAAAAGTTTCTACAAAACTGAATCATAGAATTGCTGAAGACACTGATAGCTCCCAGACAAGCTGTTTCCATGGTCTTGTTGAGCTAAAATTTGCCCAACACTGCTTAAGCTGTTGCTTTTGAAAGAAAGGAAAAGACTACTTCTGGAAGTTGCAGCTGTGCTCTTTATCCTGCTCATGGTTACATATTCCCAGTCCTCCTTTATACCTCTGTTTGTGATCCAATGTCAAGTCAGTGAAGTTATTCAAGACAAAACCAAATGCAACAACATTTCTTGACATTTGTATTTATATCATATCAACAAACGGATCCAATCAATCAAAGGGCCACAAGACCATAAGATTTAATGCTACAGAATTCACAGCAATCCATGGGAAGGAACAGGGGGACAGTTGGATGCAAACTATCTTCTGTCAGTTTAAGATGGACATTAAATCTTGAGCATTTTCCTGAATCTAAGCCATGCCAACCACAGAGCTAGGAACAGCTCTGTAGTTTCCTGCGATGTTTAGATTCTGATACATTTAGCATATTGTATTTGGAGAATGAACATTCCATCAGAAGTGTCCTCCATTCCAACATGGAGGAGTGCTATATAACTCACAAACATCATAACAAAGATCAAAAGTATATTAAGTGTATACACAGAAAACCTTTAAAAAGAGCTTCCTCCTTCTTATATCCCATAATGATTCAAGTCATGGATTTATAGCAAGATAAGCCTCAATTGGAAAAAAAAATCCATCTCTGCCTCATATATAGTGTTCAAACACAGAGATTTTTCAGAACATATCTACAATCAAAAAATGTAGGAGATACGATTTTGAGAGTGGGGAGAATTGCTGATGACAAGCAACATGCTCAGCTGGAGTCTCCCTTCATCTCTAAAATGATGGAAGCAACCTCAAGCCTCTCCTGATTACTGTAAGAGCTGACATTAAACTTGAAGGGCCCCGAGCAGAGGGCAAGACATTATAACTCAACACTAACAGCTACAGTACCATGCAGAAAGATCTGACTTCCACTACAGATCGACATATCTCACATGTTTACCTGAGATAAGAACCTATGTGTCGGCATTTTATTGCAGAACGATTTAAATGCTGCAAATTCAAACACAGTTTATCTCCCTGTAACTGATTTGAGAACTTTCTGTGCGACTTTCATCACGATGTAGACTGAACAGACATCAATGACCACTGCAAAGCATTTGGCATCACACTGGGGACAGGTTGGGTGTCATTTCCAGCCCTAAGCTGTAACAGTGAGTGGCTCTTCGATCAGTTTCAACGTTCAGGAGGGGATGTTTTTCCTACTTCAAACAGCGAAATTTGTAATCTGTCATCTGTTTCCAAGCCCCTATTTCTGTCATATATTTTAGAGGAAAGAGATCAGTTGCAGCTCTTGCAAGTCTCAGAACTCCTGTGCCCCACAGAGCAAACAGCACCTGCTTCAGCCAGTGCTTCCTAGTTGTTTTCCTTGGATTGAAGCATTATTGTTGTTCACAGAGTACAGATGTACTCCCAATTCCACCTTATTTGAAAAAGGCTAAAATGGAAAGTAAATGTTTATTTTTCTGATATTAGTTTTCTCCACGAGCACTTTTGACTCTCAGAGGTCTTGGCATCAAGCCATAGATACCTCATTCTACAGACCTGGGAATGAAGTGCAAAGTGACCACATTTGATGAGTGATCTGCAGAATTCTGAAAACTTTTAGCTTAAACAATTCAAAATCAGTCCTCTACCATGTTCACTGAAAAAATAGTCAATCTGTTTAATCATTTATTGCCATTGTATCTATTCAACAAAAGTGTACTTACTTTGCAGCATTTCTTCTAACACATGAAACGTAAAGCTTCGTGTGAATCAATACATGTCAATGAGCTGATCAACTAAAGTACTCACTGCAACTTGAAATGACAAAAAAGGCATTGCTTAGATGGCTGAGCAACTTTTGCTATTTTGTGAGGGTTCTGAGGTAAAACAGATTTGAGATTTTCCCTCCATGTGTGAAGAAATTGAAAAATCTGTGTATGTACTTGCAAAATGCCAATGCAGCAGTAATAGCAGGAAATGGTCGGAAAGGTTTATGAATAAAAGTGAATAATTTAGAGTGGATATTCAGGAGATCCATCCATTATAAATTTTCTCAATTCCATTTAGTTCAGGGAAGGGATGGAGAAAGTCTTTTAGAAAAGAAAATGTTCACACTTCAATTAAAACTGAATTTATCGAATACTTTAAGTTACATGCATACCAAATACACACAACAAACCAAATAGCAAAACACTAAGTTGTGCCAGTTACACCAGTATTGACTCTAGCCTAGTGATCTCAGCATCCTGCTATTCCAAACCCAAATGTTAAACAGCCAGAAAGGTTAGACTTACAGTCCTTTTAGACAGTAACTTTTGTCTTGTGAGCACTAACAGGGCAAGGGGGAATGGCTTCAAAGTGATGGAGGGCAGGTTTAGATTATATATTAGGAAGAAATTCTTTCCTGTGAGGGTGATGAGGCCCAGAGATGCTGTGGATGCCTCATCCCTGGGAGTGTTCCAGGCCAGGCTGGAGGAGCTTGGAGCAACCTGGGCTGGTGGGAGGTGTCCCTGGCCATGGCAGGGGCTGGAACTGGATGGTCTTTAAGGTTCTTCCCACCCAAACCATTCTATGACTGTATGATTGGAAGAGAGGAAGAGAGAGGAGAGGAGAGGAAGAGAGAGGAGAGGAAGAGGAGAGGAAGAGGAGAGGAAGAGGAGAGGAAGAGGAGAGGAAGAGGAGAGGAAGAGGAGAGGAAGAGGAGAGGAAGAGGAGAAAGAGAAGAAAGAAGAGAAGAAAGAAGAGAAGAAGGAGGAAGAGAAGAAGGAGGAAGAGAAGGAGGATGAAGAGAAGGAGGATGAAGAGAGGGAGGAGGAAGAGAAGAGAAGAAGGAGGAGCTGGACGATTGTCAGAGCAGCTGACAACGACCGCCCCCCTCGCGGGGAGCTGTCGGAGGAGGAGGAGGAAGCTATAAATCCGCAGAGCAGGGCGGTGTGTCGCGGCGGCATGGGCGAGGTGAAGCTGGCGGTGCTGGGCGGGAGCGGAGCCGGCAAGTCGGGTAAGGCTGGCGGGGAGGGATGGGACCCTGGGGCTGGGTGGGC